>NC_142749.1:14497635-14725135 GCF_051943395.1 Hippocampus bargibanti
CTGGAGCCGTAGCCGATGGTCCTTTGACTCTCCAGTGAGAGCAACAGGGCGGACAAGAAGCTGTCTACATTTGCGTAGCACGCTTGCCACTCTTGGTTGTCCACATGTGCAATATCGCCTCGCAACCAAGCACCCAGGAAGTAGATTCCGCCAAAGGCTAACCATGTGAGGATGTAGCACAAGGTGAAGACGAGTAGGAACCAGCGGTACTTCAGATCCACCAGCGTGGTGAAAATGTCCGAAAGGAACCGACTTTTGTCCTCAATAGGCCCCAAGTTGACCCTGCACTTGCCGTCTTTGGTGACGTAGCGTTGACGCTGGCTGCCAGCGCTCAAGTGCGCAGAATGCGCATCGCCCAAGAGTTTACGCCGTTTCCTCTCCGTCTTTGACCCGTTGACCATCTCGGTGGTTTGAATGGAAAAGGTGCTCCTTCTTGTGGAGCCTCGCGATTGCCACCTGGAGCTAAAACTTTTAAGATTGCTGTTTTGGAGCAAACGCTGAGGCTTGGTGGCCTTCTCCATGGTTTCTAGTGGAGCCATTTTGACTGTCTTCTGCTGGGAGGACATTGCAGTCTGACTGCTAAAAGTTTGGGGTTGGTGGACCTCCTGAGAGGAGATTCAAAGGGATGAGAAGTTAATCAGGTTGAGGGTTAGGAAGGTGATGGAGAATAGACAGAATAGAAATTAATTATATTTAAAAGTTTCAAGCTTAGTTGGCCGAACACAAGCCCCACAATGGAAGCACAGAGAATCTGGGGCCAACCTGAGGTGAACAGACATGGCCTGTTAAACTGTCAACCTCAGATAGGAGATCTGGCCTTGGACTAATTTAGGACTTAATAAACTCCTTCACAGGAAGAGCTCATTAGCCAGGTTACAAATCTATCAGTTCATTTAAAGACAACCCATTAAAATGTCCATGTTCTGTTGGTTTATGGATGTTGGTGCTTGTACCATGGGACATCCAGGGGTGTGGTATTCAAATCAAGAAGACTGTGTTTTACAAATGTATCACTTAAATGTGGATATACAGTCAAACCTCGGTTTTCGAACGTCTCGGTTCTCATCCCATTCAGTTTTCAACCAAAAATGATATATTTTTTATGCCCCGGTATACAACTGATATTTGGTTCTCAACCAAACTGAGTGCATCTGAATGCATCACTCGACTACTCTCCGCTTCATTATACGTCACTTCCTTATATGTCACGTCTTCCTCATTGTGACCGACGAATTAATATTGTTGTTGTTTTATTTTTGCAAAAATGCAGACATATTTGGTTCAAGAATTTGGTTTGAAAAGTTAGTGTGCCCTGTGTTAGTGTGCCCTAGACAGCTAGGATAGGTGCCAACACGCCTGTGGCAGAAAGAAAATTGGTGAAAATAAAAGTTTGTTTTTATAGAATTTTAAACATGACCTGCTCTATTATTAAGTTTTTATCCGGTTTATGTGATGAAATAGTTAAAAAGTTGTTTTCTAGACTTTGAACGGATTAAGATTTTTTACATTGATTTTAATGGAAAGTGCTGTTTCGGTTTTTGAACAAATCGGTTTTCGAACAGGTTTCTGAAACGGATTATGGTCGAAAACCAAGGTATCACTGTACTCTCAATGAATAGCTAAATAAAAAAAAACTGCGCCCCCTGCTGGCCGTAAAATACAATGTTCCTGTGTTCAAGCCTTTGTTCACAGTGTCCGACGAACAAACATCTCTGACAGAAGGTTCTTTAACTTTCCATATATTGAAATCATTGTTCAATATAAAAAGCAAACATGAGAATACCATATGAGACAAAGGCATACCTGATCGGGGATTGATTGAAACTGCAGCGTAGCCTGATGTTTTGCTGGAGTACTCCCGATCCTGATAGGCGTTCCGTCAACACTGTCGACCACAATTTCCTTCCCGCACATCACAGTGGAGATCATCTCAGAGGGAACTTGGAAACGCTCTGACCAGATTGCTTTGGACAAGGAAATTAAAAGTATCTCTTGCTGGCTTTAAAGAACAAATGCCAGATGGTTCACCAGCCTGATCTTTTGGTGCTATATGTCTCAGTATACATCAAGGCGTCATCTGTGGGAAGTGGTCCCATTCAGTGTCCCACCACTTTTCACAATTTGGGGATTATCCTTAATCTTCAGCATTGGATGGAGAAGCTCTGAAGAAAAACGTTCGATTGGAAAAGATTACACAACAGTTTGCCGGGTTGCTTAAAGTAGTACGCTTTGTCCAGATGTGGCCGCTGTCAATGCATTCAGATTACTCACAGAGTAAGTCAACAAACAGTACACTGGTGATCTAACTTTTTTTTTTTAAACATGAAGTCACATGTCTTTGTGTAATCTCTTCTGGAATAATTGCGTTAAATGTGCATGAGTACGAAACAATCCACACAATGATAACCAGTTTACACCATGAGCCCCGAAATTGTGAAATACAATTTTAGTGACACATTTTTTTTTTAAACATCGCTGTGAAATGCATTGGATTTAAATCCAAATGTTTGTAACGCATACAAGTTATTGTAAAGCAGGGGTGTCAAAGTCATTTTTTACCGCGGGCCACATTGTAGTTATGGTTTCCTCTCGAGTGCCGTTATGAATTTGGGGAACCCATTAGAATGTTTAAATCCCTTCAAATATTACATACAGAGCACACAGCAAATTAATGAATAACTCGTTTTCAAATCTGAAGTCAAGAATAATTACTTTTATTGTGGTTGACATCCTAAAATATGAAATTTTGGCTCAGATTGTAGCAATCATCATGGAATTTAACAAGTATGATTTGCTTTCGCGGGCCGAAAAAAATGATGCGACGGGCCGGATTTGGCCCGCGGGCCTTGACTTTGACACCGGTGTTGTAAAGCAAAACGCATGCGAGCGTGTCCGGACATTCCCATCGTAACGTATAATGCGGTGCACCCTATGCAAAAGGTTTTTCAATATGTCATTCGTTGAAGGTGCGCCTTATATTCCAGAAAAAGTAAGACATTCACTGCCATTCATGAATTTATTCGGGAGTTGAAAATATGACGTATAGCGCTATTGCCGAATTTGTTTGGGTTTAGTTTTTTCATGCTTGGGTGCCGATGGAGTGCTGGCCATGGCCCCTGGCAATGTTTTTTTTTTTTTTCCGCAAGGGGGCAGCATTCCCCTTTCTTCCATGTTAGCGCTTTGTTCCAGCTTCTGCTGCTGTTAAAGAATCAGAATCAGAAAACCTTTATTCGTCCCACAATGGAGAAATTTGCAGAAAAAGCGGAAAAGCGGGGAAAAAGCGCTATATAAATCAATATATTGTATATGTATTGCATTATATTTTGGACAGCCGCCCTCATTTCAAGCCCGTATAACTCCAGACCCATACCATTTAGGTAATAACTTGTTTTCTGATGAAAAAAGAGAGCCTAAGATTTCTAACGCTGTATTTAATGTTTATGTAGTCCTAAAACTCAATATTCTTTGAGTCCTGGAATTGAAGCGACAATGATAAAAACCCTGGCACTGCAGTGGACACATTGCACATGTCTGGCAGTGAATGAGTTAAATATATGAAATTAGAGCCACAAAATGGGACCTTCGGACCCCCCCCCCACCCCCGCAAAGATCACGTTTCAGACTTTGGATTCAGATGTACACAATATTGCGGCTTAGTTTGTAAAAATTGGACAGTCTTTCAATGTGGTCGTCTCCTCCTCCAAACCTTTATTTGATTTTGGTCATAGCCAGGGCTCTTCTCTCCGTGTTCTGGAACAAGGCTCGGATTAAACTCTTCACCTCTGTGCTTGTGAACTCCAGCGCCAGAGGACCTTTACTGTCTGCCCACCTGAGGAGTGACATTTTACGTATTGTGGTAATCCGCAAAAGGGCAGGGTGTTCTCATGTTTCTAGGTTCAATCGGATGGATACCTGTCAACAATCTCCTGGAGGTTGGCACGCAGGAGGATGACCAGCTCTTTGAAGGTGCTCCACTTTTTGACATAAAGTGGTACTTCCTCCTGATACTTCTTGTTTTTGTGCTCGTCGGTCAGCGGTACGAAGACCAGCGGGCCCTCCTCCATGACCGTCTGGCAGAGCGTGTGCAAGTGCTCACCGTCCTCTGAAGAAATATCCTGGAGTTGCAGAAGAAAAAAAAAAATATGAATTGAACTTGTCAACTGCGAATAAATTCCAGATGTTAGAAAAAGGACGGACGGAACAACGAACCTCGAGCATCATGATCTTGGCAATGATTTCCATGATGGCCGTGTTCAGGAGGTTCCCCATGGCTTTGCAGTAAATGCTGACCGGTAAGACATCCTGCCAAACCGTTCCCAGTTGCTTTAACTGATGGATCACCTGCAATCAACCCCATGGATTAATAAGCGGGAGAGACTTTAAAAAGTCAAAACCCCATTCCCCCCTTCCCCCACACACCTGCCTCACGGCTTTGCTGGCTGCTGTGTAGTTGCTGGGGTCGTCCAGGTTGCAGAAATTTTGAGCGGTGGAGAGTCGTTCCAACAGCTCTGCCCTCTGGATGTTCAGCTGTGTAAAAAAGCACTGAGCGCCTGGATGAAAAAATAATAATAATAATAATGTGGCATTTAGAGCAGAGGTGGCCAAATTTTGAGTGGGGTACCTCAAGGTAGTGTTTTAGGTACCATGGTTTTTCAACAGAACCCTCATTATCTTTGTTGCAAGATATGTAGAAAAAATACAAGCAGTAGTGGCAGTCAAAGCGAGACACCTTTTAACTCATTCACTGCCAGACATTTGATCGATATAATATATAAAATGTGTCCACTCCAGTACAAGGTTTTTTGTCATTGACACTCGAATTCCAGGACCCACAGAATATTGACTTTTAGGACTACATAACCATTCAATGCAGCGTAAGAATCCTTAGACTATTTTCTTTCATCAGAGGTAATTCCTAAGTTATATGGGTCTGGAGTTATATGATCTTGAAATGATGGCGGCTATCCAAAATACAATGCAATACATACATATTGGTTTATACAGCGCTTTAACAACTGCTGAAGCTGGAACAAAGCGCTAACATTGAAAACAGGGAAATGCTGTTCCCCTGTGGAAGGGAAAACACATTGCCAGAGGTCTGGCCAGCGCTTTATCGGAACCCAAGCAAGAAAAAACAAAACCTGAATTCATTCGGGAATAGCGTTCTACGTCATATTTTCAATTCCCGAATAAATTCCGGAATGGCAGTGAATGAGTTCAGTGGACCTCGGTGTCTCCTTCAAATTATGTAATGCCGTCTTTACCTAATTTCCTGAATGCTGGTACCATGTCGACAAAGGTGACCACGCCCTGGTTGAGTGGCTGCGGCAGGTGTGGTCTAAAATGGTGGCCCAGGGTGAGGAGATGGTGTGCAAGATACATGCAGTTGTTGTGCTGGATGGCGGCCAAGTGAGGAAACTTGAGAAGGTTCTCTCTGGGGAGAATGATGAAAACAGAGATGTGCAATGGAGGAAAAAGACGGACATCTTGATAGAGTATTTTTTCTTGAAATCACATGAAGTCTATGACAATTTTTCTTCATTTATAGAATATGTATTTTCGATATTTCATAAATAAAGTTTTAGGAACACAAAATTGGAAGATGATTCTAAAGTCCTGACTGTGATGTATGAAATGACATTTTGGGTGGACTGTGTAAGAAAAGTACAAAGAAAAATATAGACGTGTGGGTGGATACTGTAACAAGGGAAATGCAACTGATGGAGTATAGACGGAAATTATCGTCCTGCTAAATCTGGTGCAAAGATCTCTTCACGTCTTTTTGATATTGACTGCATGTGCACATCATCCATATTGTACTAAACTCCAAACAACAAACATAAAATATGTTTTAGAACATATCATAGATACATCAGCTCACAAACTTAATTGGTTCCCAGAAAGTGTGTGTAAGACAAAAAGTGTGTATTCCAAACATTAATTTCCCATAAGAAACCATTAAAAATGAGAATAATCCGTTCCCGGGTCCCCGTAAAACATAATTTTCTACTATCCATTAGCTGTCTGGCTATCTACCTAGCTGTCTGGCTAGCTATCTATTAGCTAGCTAGCTTTCTATCTATTTGAGTTACTTCCAAGTTGAGTGAACGCTGGCGCATGTGGCTGCCGCTGCTCACCCGCAGAAAAACATCAACAGTGACTGTTAAGTGACCTTGAGAGTTTTGAAAGGTGCTTAAAATCAAATGTATTATTATTATAATATACAGTAAAGTCTCGTTATATCGATATCGGTTATATCGATAGTACTGCTTATTACGATACTATTTCTATGAACGCAAGGAGAAAATTTACATGCCGCAGGATCGGATACATCGATAGTCCGGTTATATCGATATTTTTTCCGACTCCCGAGAATATCGATATAACGAGACTTTACTGTATATTGTATATTGCATATTTTGGGTGCGCCTTATACATCGGAAAATACGGTTTACCTTTAAACTGCGAGACTAATAAAGGTAAAGGTATACCGTATTTTCCGGTGTATATGGCACACCCAAAAGCCTTCATTTTCTTCAAAAGATGACTCTGCCCCTTATACACAGGTGTGCCTTATATTTGGAAAACTTTTATATATTTATACATTATACAGTAAAGTCTCGTTATATCGATATCGGATATATCGATAGTCCCGGTTATATCGATATCGATATTTTTTCGGACTCCCTTGAATATCGATATAACGAGACTTTACTGTATTTGGAAAACATTTTCATTAAATGAAGGTGCGCCTTATAAATGGAATAAGTTTGAAAATACACCATTCATTGGGGGTGCGCCTTATACTCCGGTGCGCCTTATACACCGGAAAATACGGTAACTAGAAAGTGATTTATTTCTGGCACACCAACATTTGAGATATCCAAGGAATAAATAAATCATACTTGTGATACGTCGGGACAACATCGTAGAAGAGTTGGAAGATATTTCGGACGGTGAAGAAAAGCTGGGAAGCACTGTGGAGGGGGGGAACAAAATGGATACTTGAACACCTTGTCATAAAGGTACGTTATATGGCACCATTTTGAACTGCAAACACAGTAAAATTGTTGACGGAATAACAATGACGACGGTGACAACACACCATTGTGCCGAACTACTGATAGCCTCGCCCAGCGTGTTGAGCGCTAGCTCCATTAGCAGCTGCACCGATTCGCTAATGCGACACGCCGGGAGGCACATGGTCCGCGCTGACAATTGACTGGCGTTCTCCAGGGTGGCCTGTTGCTCGCTCGGAGCTTCCTGCTTCACCAGCGAACACGATTCGGGAACAGGGAGCTTGGAGAGACGTAGCTTGGACTCAGGCGTGATCTTAATGGAAAAAAAATAAGATGCACTATTTTAAGGCATACCGTAATCATGCATGACAAATTATTGTGTTGTAAACGTCGTACCTTGATGGTGTTGTGCATTTCAGACGTCATGAGTTTGCGAGCCGCCACGATGACGTCTTTGCATTTCTTGCTGGCGAAGTGACAGTTAACATCTCTGGCATATTTCAGGAGGTCTGTAGACTCACTTTGCAGAAACTCCATCTCCTTTAGAGCCTTCTCAAACTCTCCCGTCTCGATTATAACCTTTCAGAAATAAATATAGGTCGAATGATGAGTTTCTAGATGAGTAAGATCGAAAAAAAAGGAAAGTGACGTGACGTACGATGTTGTAATTTTCCAGTTGGCTGCTGTTGGTAGGGATGGAGTAGAGAAGGCACTCGTGGATGATACAATGGGAAAGCTCCTCCCAGATCAGCTCTCCAAAAATGGTGGACAGCTTTTTATCATTAATTCTCACATCTAAATAAAAAAAAAAAACAACAAAACTGGCATAAGGGGCTGCGGGAATGCATTTGAAAAGTTAAAAAGGGGTCTGTTATGTCTAAAAAGGGGGGCCAAATTAAAAAATGGATGGTGCCCGATTTAACTAGATTGCTGAAGTATACAAAAGTGATTGAAATAAACCAAAATACATTCATTGGAGCATGATATTTCAATAATAGAAATAGCAAACGAATAACCACTATTTGAGTAACATCTATTTTTATAATATATCAACAATTTGGCCCAGATGCATTCCTATGGCTGGAGATCTTTGCAAGGTTTGATATTCCACAAAATAATAGAACGTGACTTACTTAGTAGGTTTGAGTGAAGCGTCTTGAGGACCAACAGCAATTTGCTATAGACCTGCGACGGAGCAGCGCGCTCCTTATGAGACCCCTTCACTTGCTCGAAAGACAGGACGATTCCCTTTCCCGGCTGCTCGGACACCAATACTGACAAAAACGGGTGCAGCACCACTGGCTTCAACATGTATTTCAACAGCACCTGACCTGTAACACAGAAAAGCTGCATTGCCATTTTTTCCTACTGAAATGCAAATTAGAAACACCAATGGAGGAAAATGTATGTGTGGGTAACCTTTGAGGTACAGACGCTCCCCAACTTACGAACGAGATACGTTCCAGATGACCGTTCGTAAGTTGAATTTGTTCATAAGTTGACTTTGTTCATAAGTTGCTTCAGTGCTATAGTTTGTATGAAATGTATGCCTAAGGCTTATATAGGTATGTTTAAGGCTTATATAAGTATGTTTAAGGGCTATACAGTGAGACCTCAACTTACGAACTTAATTGGTTCCCAGACAGAGTGTGTAAGGTGAAAAGTGTGTATCTCAAAAAAAAAATCCCATAGGAAACCATTAAAATGGGAATAATCCGTTCCTGGGTTTCCATAAAATATACTTTTCAACTAAATAAGCCTAAAAAACTACACACAACATACCTTATTCTATGTATAATAAATGTGCTATTGTATTGTAATGAAAGAAATACACTGCATTGTATCATAAAGTCACTTTATTTACATTTGTGATGGTCATTTATGGCTTGATGGAATGGCGTTGGAGGTCGGTCAAAGGGAATTGCTGTTTGGAAAGAGAGGCGCATTACATGAGGACCGTAATTAAAGAAATAAACTGTGCTGTAAAATAAAGTTTTATTTACCTTTTTGATGGTCGTTTATGACTTATGGAAGGAGAGTCACCTTCCATATGTACTGTTGGTAACTAAACCTCTGGTGCTGTTCGGTCGTGTACTTCCGCCGAAGATCACTCCGCCCGCCGTGGTGGGTGTGTATTATGAAAATAGTGCTTATTATAAGGTTTAATTTTCATAAATTTGACGTTTGTAAGACGAAAAGTTTGTAAGATAAGGTGTTTGTAAGTTGAGGTCTCACTGTATAAGTATGTTTAGGCTTATATAAGTATGTTTAAGGCATGTATAAGTAACCTGTATTGGTTTGTACTGAAAAAAATAATAATAAAATATGTGCTCTATAAAGATATGTCCATGTACAACTGGAGACAAGACTACATGTTACTACAAAAATGTTCATTAGTACCATTGTTCGTAACTTGAATGTTCGTGAGTAGGGGAGCATCTGTATACATTATAAAGAGATTGTTTGTTTTCTCACTGAAGAGTTTGATTTTATGCTGAAGGTCTCCCTGGATGGCCAAAGCTTGTAGGACGCTACACAGCAAGGCAGGTGGTTCCGGTTCACTGTCCTTTTCGGGTGAAGAGCAAAGGCATAATTCCACCTTTAGGAAGGAGTCTGCGCCTGCAGAATCTGTTCGTACAAGTTAAAAATAGATACTGTATTGTTTGTCGAGAAAAAAAAGTCGTGCAGTACTCCATAAAGCATTTTCAACACAAAAGTCTGAAAATCAAGTTAATGTGTTGAAATTAATAGAATGAAATTAATCCTTTCCGAGCCCCAAAAAATATCCTTATAGTTTATATCAGTGGTTAAAACACTGTTGTAATCTGTTGTTTCTTTCTCACCCTTTAAGGAAGGTAATTTCCAAATGATGAGGCGTTTCCACTCATCTCCCAAATGATACATCAGATTTTCCTTTTGTACTGTCAACTCCGAGCTGAGCGTGCTAATAATTGGAAGCTGGATTGTTTTCCACCTTTTGAGAGATTCCACGCTTACCCTTGCCTGGGAAAAACAATAAAAAATAAAATAAAATAATAGGAATAATAATACATTTTATTTATAAGCATATTTCAAAGCTCACAAGGACACTTTACAATCACAATGAATGACCTTGACAAGCGATTTGGATTTTGTAAAGGATCTCAGTGGATTCATCTTAAGACATTTAGTTTTGTCATTTTACGTACACTTTTCAGCTGGTTAGCGGCATCCACGTACTTCTTTTCTTGAAGATCTTTGTTGAATTTCTCCATTGCACTGTGAAACTAAAAGGTGGAAACATTAAGAGTGTCAAGAACAACTGGATGTATTTTTTTTTTATATTTGCACCCACTTTAAGATTTCTATATGACGAATATTTGGGAGTATTCTACAAAATTTTGCTTTGTTAGACAGTGTCCTCCTTACATCTTTGAGGTGTCCGAGTATAGAGATGATGACTGTGTTTCTCTCCAGCTGCTGCTTCAAATTTGTATGCTCAGCCACGGCCGAATCAATATTTAGTTGAACCTGTTTTTAAAAACAGCAACAATGTTACACCGCGATGATAATTCTTCTAACCGAATTTCATGTATACCTCTGTCTCAATAAGACTTTTAAGGTCATCCATCTCTTTGGAGACCTCGTCAACCTGCATCATCAGGTCCTCAGATTTTTGCAGACTTGGCAGGAAGTCACTATATCGCTTGTTCATCATGCCACATACTTCTTCCTGTAAAATGAAGGGGGGGGGGGGGTTACAATGAGATAAACGAAGACAAATTATTTTATGCACAACATCAAAGTCTTGTTTATCTTGAATGAGAGAGATGTGCTGGCTGTATGCGAATCACATAATTTCGATGCAACATATTTAAATATTTTTGCAAACAAATAAATGCATTATTGACAATTTAGCATTCATCATCATGTTCGAATTCGACTTGCATACAGAGAATTCGAGTTGCATACAGAGAATTTGCCAGCATATTACCTTCTCAACACATCACATTGAGGAATATATATAGACATATATAATTAGTAAGTAGCAATATTTATGTTGAGACGAGAGGAGGAGCACATATTTTAACGCGAAGGTTATCAGTGAATACTACCCCAAAACTTTCAGCAACTTAGCATCATTTGAGCTAATGCTTTTGGCTAGCGTGGCACTTTACCTTCGTATCTTCTATTTTACGCGACATTTTGCTGATTTTACTGGACAGGTCCTCTTTCTCCAGTTTCCCAGAACTGGCGAGGACTTCGGTGACAAACGACGACATTCCGGGGCAAAAAGTTATGATATTTTTCCCCCGAGATATTATTGTAACTAAAACGATGACAGAACAACACAACGCGCGCCAGGCGTTTGATTGGCCACGCAACGAGCAAAGGCACAAGCCCCGCCTTTTCCTGTCTTAGTCGTTTCTCATTTGATCGCAACATGAACAACTTCCGCCTTAAATTACAATCAAAATGGGCACATAAATGGTTATTTACAGTCTATCAAACCATATATATATGTCTAAAATACACTGTTGTCATTGAAATTGAAGAGTAAAATGTGTTAATTCGGAAATAACGTCATGCACGAAATATAAAAAAAAACTAAATAATATCGTCCAATAGATGGCAGTATTGAGTCCGAGAACGGGTTATCCCAAAGAGAAGAAGACGCTCAACTCGTCACTATGGAAACTGCTAGTTACTCATTCTAGCTTGTATTACCTTTGTTTATAAATTGTTAAATCGTTCTCTATCGTTTTGGGTGGACATTTTAGCCATTTTGAGGACTTAGGACTTATAGAAGAAATAACTCAGTTGTGTCGGTTATTACTCAGGAAAATTAACAGTTAATGAAGTAGTAAATACCGTTAGCATTGTGCTAATATTTACCAGCCATGTCAGACTGGTGTAACAGTGACACTGGAGAGGCTGTCTATCGGTCTCTAGATGCTATCAAAAACCTACGGATAAGGTCAGTGTTTGTGTAAAAGTTGAATTGTGCGTTTTGCCATCGAGGCTCATTTTATCCGGATTAGCAGCAGCATGCACAAAAAAAGTAAATGGTATTTATCTCCAATTAAAGAGTGTCCTTAAAGAGGGTGTCCACCACAGCGTCTCTCTCCCAGCAACTCCAGCAACAAGTTATGTCCCGGCAGGATGGAGGAGTCATTGAACTGGTACCCCTCACCTCACAAGCTCAGCCTGGTGAGAGAATTCGTGTCATCTACGGTGGCAACAGAATTTTTTAAATAGATGACACCCCAACATGTTGTTTTTTTCACCAGGTGATAATGAGGAGGACATCGTCATCGGTTGGCAGGAGAAGCTTTTCAGTCAGGTCAGAACTTCCCTTCACAATGAAAACAATGGCAAAATTATCGGGGTTTCTGACAAACGTGTTTATCCACAGTATGAAATGGAGCTCTTCCAAAACGAGACAGCGTGTCAAAGCCCTTTGGACCGGCAATACCACAAAGAGGTCACTGCCCTGACCAAGACCAAGGGCCGGCAAAACCGCAGAATTTTTACCTACACCGATTATGATCGCTACACAAACTGTCATTCACTGCAGCAGCTGGTGGGTTGCCGAATACTCTGACACGTTTTCCAAATAATTTGACATTGTTCCAAAAAGCAGGTTTCAAACTGTTCGTGGATGTTTGTGTACGTAAAAAAAAAACACTGGCCTTAAAAAGTCCACTTACCTCAATGCTAACAAACAATGCAAAAGTGATTTTGACAGTTAGCATCAACAGTCTCTGATAACCAATAAGATTACAGCATCATACTGAGCCACTTACAGTAGTCAAACAACTCCCATTTTTCTTTGTTTGAAACATTGAAAACAGCAAGGCAGTGATTTACTCAACACAGCCAAGACCAAGCCCACCTTCCTGGCTGAAAGGATGGCCACCGTGCGACATCGAAGGCAGGACAGGCGAACCATGTGAGTGTGAAGCTCCCCCTTTCATCCCTCCACTTCGACAGTATCTGTCTGTCGGGATATATGTTTGTTTGTTTGTTTGTTTTTCTCACAGGGACTCCAGTTTCCCCAAATCCCAGATCATCAACTGGGAACCTAGCGATGAGTTCAAGAGGAACACCCATGAGGTGAACAACGTCATGCAGACAATGCATATCATGGGAGACCTCGGGCCTCCTGGAAGGTAAAAGTACACATCAAGATGGATTTCAAATTTACCATGTTTTCTTTTTTTTTAATTGAATCACAACCGTCTTACATCACATACATCTAGACCTAAATGTAGCTTTGGTTGAACTGCTTTATTTCCTGTATATGATAGTTGTCCATGTTAGGTGCTTTGTTACAGCTTCGGCTGTTGTTAAAACTCTATATAAATCAATATGTATTGTATTGTACTGTATGTCCCTAGTGATATATATTAATAATAATAATAATAATACATTTGATTTCTAAGCGCCTTTCAAAACTCTCAAGGTCACTTTACAATCACAGGATCAGTTTTTCTGTGGGTGAGCAGCGGCAGCCACATGCGCCAGCATTCACTCAACCCGGAAGTAACTCAAATAGATAGAAAGCTAGCTAACAGATAGCTAATAGCTAGCTAGCCAGATAGCTTATAAATAGCAAATAGACAGCATATATATTGCTAGGTAGCCAGCCAGCTAGCTCATAGATAGCAAATAGTTAGTTCGCCAGGTAGCCAGCCAAATAACTAGCCAGACAGCTAGCCAATAGATAACTAATAGTCAGCTATCTAGATACCTAGCCAGGTAGCCAACCAGATGACTAGCCAGCCATTAGATAACTAATAGCTAGCCATCTAGATAGCTAGCTAGATAGCTTATAAATAGCAAATAGATAGCAAATATATAGCTAGCTAGGTAACCAGCCAGCTAGCTCATAAATAGCAAATAGATAGCTAAATGTTGTCTTTGTCTCAGGGTTGGTCGGTCACTGCAATACTGGGATGACTCTGAAACCGGCGAAAAAGGTTCCTCTCATCATATATTTTTTTCTTTCAGGTTGGGTCAGAAAGAGAACGAATCTTTGCTGTTCACTGTCAAAACAGACGGCAACGGGACCATCATAGTGAAACCTGACTTCAACAAGGGCAAAGAACCTTATAGGCAAGTTCACTGAGGACATAAAAAGTGTCTTATGAGAAATGACAATGTTAACAATACAATACATATTGATTTAAATAGCGCTTTAACATTGTTCTGGCTTTTGCAGGATAGCAACCATTGGGACCAACAAAGAGATTTGGCAACTCACCATCGAAAACGTATCGGCAACTATGAAATCCGAGGAAAAAGAAAGAGAGCAGCACTTATACAAAGATGTGGGTAGACATTTTCTTCCATATTATGCCATGAAATGATTTACAGTTAAAATAATTGTATAGAATTTGTTTCATTAACACATTCAATTTTCTGTGTTTGGATATGTAGCTCTATGTGAGGCACAGGGAGTTTCCAAATAGCCTCGTCGGGCAGGACTTTGAAATGGTATGTCATTTGAAATACCGTATGTAAGTAATAATACTAATAAATAAGAATACATTTCATTCGTTTGTGCCTTTCAAAACACTCAAGGTCACTTTACAGTCACATGATACATTTTGTTCTGGGGGTGAACAGTGGCAGCCACACCCGCCATCGTTCACTCAACCCGGAATAACTCAAATCGATAGAAAGCTAGCTAGTTAGCTAATAGCTAGCAAATAGGTAGCTAGCTAGCTAGCTAATAGATAGCCAATAGCTATCTAGCTAGCTAATAGATAGCCAATAGCTAGCTAGCTAGCTAGCTAATAGATAGCCAATAGCTAGCTAGCTAGCTAATAGATAGCCAGCCACATAGCCAGCTAGCTAGCTGTATATTGTATGTTTGTTTTGTTGTCACCATCACAACTAAAAGAATTGTTGACCACTGAACAGAAATTAGCATTAGTGGGTTGTATATTTTTTACATGTGATTTTGTATATGTCTATGGGGCAGATTTAGTGTTTAAATCACTGTTTAAAATATGTTTTTTTTAGCCTTGCGTAGCCATGAATTATTTTGACATTTACAAAATTTTTTTGTAGCCTCCTCCTGGTGTTCTGCGTTACTTAATGCACGGGGAGATTGGTAAGGAAGTCTAAGCTAATTTGTAACTATTGGGAGTTTCTAAACTTCCTCCATCTTGTCTCTGTAGTTTCTGCCAAAGGCTTTGAATATGACAATTTATACGTTCATTTCATAATGGAGCTTCCAAATAGTAAGTTGCTATCGCTTTTTACGCTAAGGTCTTGTCACATGGCCTGAAAATGTAATGTTTATGTTTTGTGAACTAGACTGGTCCAGTTTGCCAATGCAATCCCAATCTGGAGTCACACACACCTCCAGGACCAAATCGTTAGGCAAGGTCTGTACTTAACAAGCAATTAGACACATTTCAACACAGTAGACACGCTGATATTTTCTTAAACTTTGCCAACAGGACAATGTGGCATATTTCTGCTACCCTTTCACCTTTGAGGTATTCTTCATGAGTGAGAAAGGGAGCGAGGGTGAGTGTCGGGATGCGTTTTGGGTTGCATGCGTAGTGTTTCACAATGAAAAAACTCACCACCATTTCCTGTCCCTGCAGATTCAGGTCCCCAGTGGCCAGTGTTGTATTTCAAAGTTCTCTCACAGGACTCGTGGCGACGATATCGAACCGAAGGCTATGGATACCTACTCTTTCCATCCACACCTGGTAAATACATATTGGGATGTAAAATTGAAACTTTTATCAATTTATTGGTAGGTAGGGAGATAAGTAAAGTTCTATTATATTGCAAATGGATTGGATTAGTCATAAATCCGCTTCAATTCCAAGCCGCAATATTGGTGCTAATCTAAAAACCTGCGCTCCACAGGTAAACACACCCTGACGTGTCACACATGGAGACCCGTTCAGACTGGCACGGTCTCGGCCTTGAGGCGCTTTTTCATCGGAGGTTCCCCGGAACTGGAGGATCTCAGCTATGTGCGGATACCAGGACATTTTAAGGTAATCTTGAAAATGTTGACTCAGTCATCAAGTTACTGCAACAATATTTTGTTTTCTTTTATGACTATAGGGAGAGAGATTAAGTCGCTTTGGGTTTTGCACCGAAAGCTCAGGAAGCGTAACATTTAATCTTCACTGTATCCAGCAGTCTAGGTAAGTGCTTATTTGACAGAGTTCTAAAAGAAACTTCTTTTCTGAATCATTTTGGTATGGTGGTTGGAAATTTCCGTTAGGGCTTTTGTGGATTTCACAAGAAAAAGGAGGCAGAATGCTTTTAACCAGTCCCAAGGATTTAATCATCATGATACTCTCTTAAGCACCATGGGTAAGCAGAGGACTCTTATCAATGGAACTGGAAAAGTGTATTATCACAGTCTAATATTATAATATGCAACATTTTGATGATGTGCCGTATTGTGATTCCACCAGAGGCATTTCAACGAGCCAGAAGAAAAATGCAAGAAGTTCGAGAAAGTCTTCCCATAGACTTCATCGCCTCCGTCTCTCAAATCCAAATATGAGCTACAGAAGAGTGAATATTATTTGCCATTTTAAATGTGGATAGGCTGTGATGGAAAAGAAAGTTATCTATATAACTGTACAGCATTTCCCATTTATAGTACTGTATTTGATTTAGTGTTGGATTTTTAAATATATATGCTTTTGTATGTGTCAAATAAGACAAATAATGATTAAAAAAAATCACGAAACTTTGGTTTGAATTTCATTTCAATCACTCTGAGATTGAAGAGACATCACTCATAATTGAGTGATAAATTAGGAAACTTTCAGAAAACTATGTTTGGGTTTATAGATGTACTGTATTTTACATTTTTTTTAATTCCGAATGTTATGTCATTAGAATGAAGAAAAAATCCAATATTTATAAGATAGATTTCGAAATTCGGCTGCATTCGCCCATTGTCGCGAAAAAACTAATGTTATGTCATTCCGGCAGAGAACACTGATTATTGGAGAATCTTACAGAACTGTTCTCATTTTCGTATCTTAACATATTTAGATAACAATAATGTGAATAAAGACCTAATTAGGGTCCTCAACTGATTTTTTAGTTATTTTTGATTTGATGACAGGTCTATTTCCGACTCGCATTCCATTCTTTCGACAGCGTTAGAGGGAAGTGGTCCTTCAACGTATCATCCGTGACACATTCTCCATCTTCCCCCGGCTGGCCAAGGGACCAGGCTTCGTCCTTTACCCACATAAAGATTTCACGGATTCGATAAACTCATTTTGGTATGTAAATTGTATCCGTTTCTCACGATGCGCACTAGATTGCATGTAATTTTTTTTGCGCCCGTGAACGTAGTCACGATCTAGCTATGATGGCAATGAACCGGAATGGGAAAGGGGCCAAATGTGTCTGCTGATTTGATGACATATTAAATGTCCCCATACTGTTACGAAATAATCCATTATATAAATGACGATTTCTTTGGGGTCATGATTTAATTATTCGTGTCTGTCGAGAATCGAATCGAGAGAAGCTGATTAGCATACGAGCTAGCTAGCGAGTCACCTAGCATTAGCCAACATCTGGTTTCCTCGAGTAAAAAGGCGAAAGTAAACCTTATCCTATATACTTTTGCACTCTTAGCTCATATTACAATCGATACCTAAAAACAAATAACGACAAATTAAACGTTATTGTGAAAGACTTGAAAATGTTACGATATGTCGACAGAAAATAGGCGGAACAAGCCCTGTAATTCTGTTTTGGCACTTCATGATGTACACCGAATGAGATTAAATACGAGAAATGTTTGGAAAAATCGAATTAAATATAAAAATTGACTATTTGTACTTATTTATTGTTCATTACTTACCACCACTTCTACATAAAGTAATTTGACCAAATAGATTAAATCAAGTGAGGATATTTTTATGACAAGGGAACCGGAGAGTGGCTTTTTGCTTGTGATTTTGAATGTTCTATAATTGTTATCCAGACTACAAGAGGCACCATCATGACGGACTCCAAATATTTCACAACAAACAAAAAAGGTAAGTGAAAAAAGTGTCTCAAAACACTGCCATTAATCTTCGATATACTCAGTCTTATTTTTCTTTTTTTTACACTCACGGAAAGACATCACAAAATGTATCTCCTTTGTGGTGTTGCAGGGGAGATTTTCGAGCTCAAGGCAGAGCTGAACAATGAAAAGAAGGAGAAGCGAAAGGAGGCAGTCAAGAAGGTTATTGCTGCCATGACGGTGGGCAAGGATGTCAGGTAAAATTCTGTCAAACTAGTCAGCATTGCGATAACTGCGGGATGGTGATTGAACCAGGACATCAATCAATTTGATTTGATTTGTTTGAACTTTTTTTTTCACATGGTGCAATATTATTATTTGACAAGACATTTTGATGGCTCATTTTATAATGTGAAATTGTTTACCTACACGTTTACAGGAAACATTTGGTATCACATTATTTGTTGAAGTTAGAGCTAGGTCTACCTTCTAACCGAGTGTCTTTCCAGCTCTTTGTTCCCGGATGTGGTCAACTGCATGCAAACGGACAACCTGGAGTTAAAGAAATTGGTGTACCTTTACTTAATGAACTACGCCAAAAGCCAGCCCGACATGGCCATCATGGCTGTCAACAGTTTCGTCAAGGCAAGCTTACGCACAATTTCCACTTGGCTTGGGTGCAGACTTTTCTTGCCGCCCTCATTGTCCAATTAGATTCAGTTCCAGACTTGGAAATAAACACAAGACAATGTTTTTTTTCCTCATCAATGTGTTTCACTTTGACTTGCTTTCAATGCAACAGGACTGTGAGGATCCCAACCCTCTCATCCGGGCCTTGGCTGTCCGCACCATGGGTTGCATCAGGGTGGACAAGATCACAGAGTACCTATGCGAGCCGCTACGGAAATGCCTCAAGGACGAGGATCCGTATGTGAGGAAGACGGCGGCGGTGTGTGTGGCCAAACTTCATGACATCAATGCCCAGATGGTGGAAGACCAGGGTTTCTTGGACTCACTGAGGGATCTCATCGCCGACTCCAATCCCATGGTAGGTAACCAGGCCTTGAAGATCTATTGTTGACAAAAAAAACATAGTACAATCCTCACCCCTTTGAATCTCTTTTTAGGTTGTTGCCAATGCGGTTGCCGCCCTGTCCGAGATCAGCGAGTCTCACCCTAACAGCAACCTGCTGGATCTCAACCCCCAGAACATCAACAAGCTTCTGACGGCCCTCAACGAGTGCACAGAGTGGGGGCAGATCTTCATCCTGGATTGCTTGTCTAATTACAACCCTAAAGATGAGCGGGAAGCTCAAAGGTAGCAATGCTGACAATTTCTAGAATTATTTTTCTAATAAACGCAACATTTAAAGACTGACTCCCCTCAATATTTTTCCCTGTCCCCAAAGTATTTGCGAGCGCGTCACTCCGAGGCTGTCCCACGCCAACTCAGCAGTGGTCCTGTCCGCCGTCAAGGTACTGATGAAGTTCTTAGAACTGCTACCAAAGGACTCCGACTACTACAACACCTTGCTGAAGAAACTCTCGCCACCACTCGTTACCTTGCTGTCCGGTGAGCCTGAGGTCCAGTACGTGGCTCTGAGGAACATCAACCTCATCGTCCAGAAAAGGTATGTGTGCTTCCATTCGAAACAGAGGACTCTGGTTTCTTTGTACTGATGGTTAATTCTTTAATGTGATTTCACACCACCGTAGAACTTCAAACAAGTACAAAACTATAGCTATTATTTACACATAAACATTTGGACTTTACATCGATGAAATAAAACATGCAATAAAATCGTACAAACCACTTTGCCCGCTTTCCGTCCGAAATGGAAGTTTTGATTTTCGTCCTTTTTATCTTTTCCTTGATAAACAGTACAGCGATTAAAGCATGTCCATTCTCGCCGTCTTCTCAGTAAAAATGAAACTTATAGAAGCGCGAAAAGTAAAACTTGTACCTGAAGTGACAACAACCCAACGTAATGTCAAGAAAAATAAAGCGCAGCCATCTGCTCGTCAACTATGGGATAGCAGTCATAGACAAACGTATCAGCAGCATTTACAGTATGTGTGTAACATGAGTGGTAATGAAACCAAAGTCTCAGTTTTTGACCTTTAATTTTTTTTGTTTTGAGTGTAGGCCGGAGATCCTGAAGCAGGAAATCAAGGTGTTCTTTGTCAAATATAACGACCCGATTTATGTGAAGCTGGAAAAACTGGACATTATGATTCGTTTGGCCTCCCAGGCGAACATTGCCCAGGTAAGTTATATGAACCAGGCCTCGCAGGACCTTTATTTTTTTAATGTGTGGTATTTCTTACCTTTGGAGGAAAAAAATACTTGGTGCCTCACAGGTTGATAGAGAATGGACAGAAAATAAGTTATCATATTTAAAAGTTTCATGCCGCCGCACAAAAGGCCCACAATGGAAGCACAGAAAATCTGGCGTCAATCTGAGGTGAACAGACACAACCTGTTAAATTGTCATCTTCATGTAGGAGTTCTGGCCTTGGACTAATTTACAACTTGGTCAACTCCTTCACAGGAAAGAGGTCATTAGCCAGGTTACAAATCGATCAGTTAATGGAAAGGACAACCAATTAAAAAGTCTAAGTTCTGTTGTTTTATAGTTGTTGGTGCTTGGGGCGTGGTATTCACGGTATTTATCTCTGACAGGTTCTGGCTGAGTTGAAGGAGTACGCCACGGAGGTGGATGTTGACTTTGTGCGCAAGGCTGTGCGTGCTATTGGTCGCTGTGCCATTAAAGTGGAGGTCTGATTGCTACTTTACTATTTTTATTTTGTCCAAATTTGTATTACGTGAACATCTAGCGTCTCGGACAATCTTGATGATGACTTCCTTTCTCTGTTCTGAATCATCCCAGCAATCAGCGGAGCGCTGCGTTAGCACCTTGCTGGACCTCATCCAGACCAAAGTCAACTATGTGGTGCAGGAGGCCATTGTGGTCATCAGGGACATCTTCCGCAAGTACCCTAACAAGTACGTCCCCTTTTCCTCGAAAACTAGCTTCGACGTCAATGAACCGCTAACCTCCAAGATGGTTAAAATACAAAGTAAGAGTGCCAGATTCCCCAAAATGACGTGACTTGTTCAAGGTACGAGAGCATCATTGCTACCCTGTGTGAGAATCTGGACTCTCTGGATGAGCCGGATGCTCGCGCCGCCATGATCTGGATCGTGGGCGAATACGCCGAGAGGATCGACAATGCTGATGAGCTGCTGGAGAGCTTCCTCGAGGGCTTCCACGATGAGAGCACCCAGGTGCACTTTTGTGATTTACTGTTGCTCACAAATCACAGCAACTTTCGAAATGATGAGTTGTCATGTTTGTCAGTTCTGGTAACCAATTTGCCACGTTAACTCATTCACTGCCATTTCTTACTGAGGTGCCGATAAAACACTGGCCAGACCTCTGGTAATGTTCTTTTCCCTTCCACGAGAGGGCAGCATTTCTCTTTCTTCCCCATGATAGCGCTTTGTTCCAGCTTCAGCTGTTGTTAAACCGCTATATAAACCAATATGTATTGTATTTTGTACATCCGCCCTCATTTCAAGCTCATATAACTCCACACCCATATAACTTACGAATTAACTATTTTTTTATGATAAAAGAGAGTTTAAGGTTTCTTACGCCACATTGAATGTTTATATAGTCCTAAAACTCAATATTCTGTGGGTCCTAGAATTTGAGTGACACTGACAAAAACCCTGGCACTGGAGTGGACACCTTTTTGCACATTGTCTAGCAGTGAATGAGTTAAAAGGTTTCAAGAGCAAAATGGTGGCATGAACAATGGTCTGTCTTTGACTTGCAGGTGCAGCTCACACTCCTGACCGCCATCGTCAAGCTCTTCTTGAAGAAGCCGTCTGAGACTCAGGAGTTGGTGCAGCAGGTCCTTAGCCTCGCCACTCAGGTGAAAAAAAATAATAACACCCGGAAATCGTAATGTACAATTTTTCACCTTTTGCAGTTTACGACACATATTTCAACCTTAAAAAAAGGCACACAATAAATTCTAAATACATTAATGTTCATTTTGCCATCTTCTTCAGGACTCCGACAACCCCGACCTGCGTGACAGGGGCTACATCTACTGGCGCTTGCTGTCCACGGACCCGGTGACCGCCAAGGAGGTAGTGCTGTCGGAGAAGCCCCTCATCTCCGAAGAGACAGATCTGATCGAGCCCACCTTACTGGACGAGCTCATCTGCCACATCGGCTCTCTGGCGTCCGTTTATCACAAACCGCCCAGCGCTTTTGTGGAGGGCAGCCACGGAATCCATCGCAAACACCTTCCTGTCCAGCACAGCAGGTATTAGATTCGATTAGTTTAGCCTTTATTAGTCTCGCAGTGGATACATTTACATTTCACAACAGCAAAGTGATGAAACAAAGAGGAAAGGAAAAGAAGAAGTAGAAAAACAAAGTACTGGAGCTGCTGTCCAGGCAGCCACTCTCATGGCGCCATCTTGAAGTTAAAAACAAAACAAATATGACTACTCAAAGACAGTCAGTAATTTAATTATACGCACTTTCTGCACACTATTTGTGGTATGAAGCACTTCAAAATGAAATAGGTCCTTTTCACCAGTGGATCAGGGACGTCATGGTGAAATGCGCACGTCTGCTACAAGCTAAGTTTTGTAAGCAAACACGAAGCTGTAGCATCCATTGATGAAAAGAGATGGTCTCACATCTCCTCTCCCGCGTAAATCCGTTTCAATTCCAAGCCGCGGCAGTTCCACGTATGCATCGGCGCTATTTTATTATTTATCATTTTATTTATAATAATAACAATAACAATACATTTCATTTATAAGCGCCTTTCAAAACTCAGAAGGTCACTTTACAGTCAAAGGATAAGTTTGTCTGTGGGTGAGCAGCGGCAGCCACACACGCCAGAGTTCGCTCAACCCGGAATAACTCAAATAGATAGAAAGCGAGCTCGCTAGGTATTAGATACAGTCGCTAATGTTCTTTTAATTGTGGGTGTTTTGAAAGGCACTTGTAAATTATTATTATTATTATTATTATTATTATTATTATTATTATTTGTTATTTGTTCCACCGGACAGTATTGATACAGGTGAGAGCCCGGTTAGCAGCGGGCCAGCTGCCGCCATGGACCAGCCGCACGTTATTCCCAGCCAGGGTGATCTGCTGGGTGACCTCCTCAACCTGGATCTGGGTCCACCGGTTAACGTGCCCCAGGTCTCCTCCATGCAGATGGGCGCCGTGGATCTTCTAGGAGGCGGCCTGGATAGCTTGGTGAGATTTGACAACATTCTGATGAAGTAAAAAGCAGTTTTTGTTTTGTCTATTAATAACCCTCATCGTCATATCATCACTAGCTAAGCGATATTACATATTACAGTATTTCCTCTAATTGTGTCCCTATTAGTTGAGTGACAAATAACTAAGTCATAAATATCGACTAAATCTCTCCTTTATCCCATCAGGTGAAAAAATGGATAGCATTCCCTTTCTTTACACATCCGCTATACACGCACCTTCACTTCATAAAACTCCTCAACTCATTTCAACCTAGTTCATGGGCACCTAGATACCACGAAATGCCAGTAAAAATCACAAAGTGAATCTCTTTAACTAACTAACATTGTTCTTTAGCAAAGGGATGTTAGTGCGACACGTTGTGTGTAAGGGGCAGTGAGGGCATCATTTTATTAATGTTGTAATTTTAAATGTGTTTTTACTCAATTCACACACACAGACACAAACTGCTCATCCTGCTAACCAAATCAGCAGCACCTCCTTCAACATAAACCTCAGAAAAATAAACATGTCTCTCTCTAGGAGGCCTACTTTTTTCTTTTTGGGATAAAAACAGTTTGTTGGTGAATATTTCAAGTTATTTTTGTTTCAGAATGAAGTAAAGGCTTCTATTAATGGCTTGCTATTGCTAAGAAAAGTCTGCCTTGTCTTTGTGTCTGTCTATTATGTTCTTTTTTTGTTTGGGGGGGGGGGTCCTTTTTTCTCTCTCCCTCTCTCCTGTAGCTGGGGGGAGACCTGGGCGGTGGTGTTGGGGGGAGTCCAGCTGTAAGTTCAAGCTCCTTCTGTTTGGCCGCCCGCCTTCTGCATGCTGCTGCACTTTTTAACCCACGACTGTCTCGAAATCGCCTTCTTCTGTATAATTTTAGCTTGCTGCCTCGCTGTCAACACTTGACACGTTTGTTCCGATTTACATGGATGTTGACATTTAGAAAACCTTCAGTTTGCTTTTGGAGTATTTCCTTTTTAGATTCAATAGCAAAAATCCTTGACTCATTCACTGTCAGACAATGTGCAAAAATGTGTCCACTCCTGTGCCAGGGTTTTTGTCACACTCAAATTGCAGGATCCACATAAGATTGAGTTTAGGATGACATAAACATTCAATGCAGCGTATGAAACTTTAGACTATCTTCTTTTATCATAAAAAAGTGTTAATTCCTAAGTTATATGGGTCTGTAGTTATCTGGACTTGAAATGGGGGCGGATGTACAGAATACAATAGAAACATTGATATATATATATATATATATATATATATATATATATATATATATATATATATAGCGCTCTAACAACAGCTGAAGCTGTAACAAAGCGCTAACATGGACAAAAGGCAAATGCTTCACCCTCATGGAAGGTAAAAATATTGCCAGAGATCTGACCAGCACTTTATCGACACCCCCATAAGAAAAACCAAAACCCGAACAAATTCGGGAATGGCGCTCCACGTCATGCTTTTCAATTCCTGAATAAATTCCGGAATGGCAGTGAATGAGTTAATGGGCAAAAGCATACAAAATTGCATCTGCCCTCCATTTGAGTTTGCTCACCTCTTCTTCTCATAAGGTTTTCGGTAACCCGGAGAACATTTGCATGAGCTTCTTGTGTAATTCTTCTCAGCTTCGCAGCACTTTTGTCGCTTCCGTGAAGCAAAATTCGCTTCATTCACCCCTTCCGCTTTTGTTGTGTTTTTTTTTTTTTTTTTTTTTGTTTCAGGTGGGACAAAATTTCATCCCTTCATCCGTCCCGAGCACTTTTGCGCCATCGCCCACTCCTGCCCCTCCGGCCGTCAGCAGCAGTGGCCTCAACGACTTATTTGAGCTCTCCACCGGTATGGCCATCACATCCGGAGGCTACGTGGCCCCAAAAGCTGTGAGTTTATAAACATTCAAAATTGATAAATCGAGATAAAAAAAAATGGGCCTGGAAGGTAACATCATGTCTTGATGTGAGGTCTGATTATTTTGAAAAAGCAGCTTGGGAAGTTAGGGGTGAAAAATAATTGAAGTTAGCGGGGGAGGGGGGGAGTCTGGGAAAGAATTGGGGTCCATTAGTAATTTCACCAACTGGGACAAAATTTGGTGGACTTATCTTAACTCATTCACTGCCAGACGATATGCAAAACATGTGTCCACTCCAGTGCCAGGGTTTTTGTCATTGTCACTCAAATTGCAAGACCCACAGAATATTGAGTTTTGGGACTACATAAACATTCAATTCAGTGTAACCAACTTTAGTCTCACTTCTTCCATTAGAAAAAAAAAGTGTTAATTCCTAAATTATATGGGTCGGGAGTTATCAAAGCTTGAAATGGGGGCAGATGTACAAAATACAATGCAATACATACATATTGGTTTATATAGCGCTTCAACAACAGCGGAAGCTGTAGCAAAGCGCTAACATGGACAAAAGGCAAATGCTTCCCTCTTGTGGAAACAAAAAAACATTACTAGAGGTCTGGCTAGTGCTTTATCAGCACCCCTGTGAGCAAAAAAAAACCTGAACAAATTCGAGAATGGCAGCGAATTAGTTAATAGATGCAAAGTTTGGACTTTTTTTTAGCAGTTGCACTACTGTATTTTCCAAGGTATGGTTGCCTGCTGTTAAAGCCAAGGGACTGGAAATTTCCGGAACCTTTTCTCGGCGCCAGGGCCACATGTACATGGACATGACCTTCACCAACAAGGCCCTGCAGCACATGACCGACTTTGCCATCCAGTTTAATAAAAACAGGTCAAGAAACGCTGTAGCTGTGACACCCTAGTCGATAACACCCCACTGTCGATTTAAAAACGTCTTTGTGGTTTACCGTAGCTTTGGGATGATCCCAACCAGCCCTTTGCCCATTCACACTCCACTGATGCCCAGCCAGGGTATCGACGTCTCTTTGCCCATCAATACCATCGGGCCAGTCATGAAGATGGACCCTCTTAACAATCTCCAGGTACCAAAACAAAATATGATTGACACGAGGGGATTTTGTTTAAAAAAAATCTACTTTACGCACAGGTGGCTGTGAAGAACAACATTGATGTCTTCTACTATAGCGTCCTCATCCCTCTCAACATATTCTTTGTTGAAGATGGAAAAATGGGTTGGTTGTTGTCTTTGAACATAAACAAAAATGGATAAAAAATAAAAAACTTGGGCACCATGAACCCATTTACGCCGAGCGTATTCATGTGAACAAAGATACATTTATTTTCAAATGCATTAATGTTGTTTCTTGCCACATTAGTTATTGTTAATTATATATTATTGTTAATGATATACTCTACTATATCTACTATTTGATACTCTGTTTTGATGTATTTTGATTTGTTAAAAATGAATTTACCTGTGTTCATATGAACACGCTCGGTGTAAATTGGTAAGAAAAAAACATTGCGGCGATAAATTCTTTTGCTCAAATTGACTTTTCAACTGTGCCTTTTCTCTCTCCTTAGAGCGACAGGTGTTCCTTGCCACCTGGAAAGATATTCCCAATGAAAATGAACTGCAGTATCAGATAAAGGAGTGCCACCTAAACGCAGGTAGATCCCTGTAAACAAATGCTTTTAAGTGACACGCAAGCCCATCAAAAAGTCCTTTTTAACTAATTCACTGCCTGACGTGCAATAATAATAATAATAATAATACATTTCATTTATAAGCGCCTAAAAATACATCCACTCCAGTGCAAGGGTTTTTGTCATTTTCACTCAAATTCCAGGACCCACAGAATATTGAGTTTTAGGAATACATCAACATTCAATTAAGCACAAGAAACCCTAATCTCTTTTTTTCATCCAACAAAAGTTAATTCCTAAGTTATATGGGACTGGAGTTATCTGAGCTTGACATGGGGGCGGCTGTATAAAATAAAATACAATACATTTTGGTTTATTTCGCACTTTAACACCATCTGAAGCTGTAACAAAGCGCTAACATGGGAAAAAAAAGGCAAATTCCATCTCAAAACCCACCTATTTAATATTTTCTGTGTAGCTCTATCTCTTGTTTCTATTTATAATTGTATTTTCCTTATTGTATTCTATTTGTAATTGTATTTTATTTATTATAGTATCAATGCTTGTCTGTGACTGTAGTGTCCTTGAGAGCTTTGAAAGGCGCCTACAATAAAATTTATTATTTTTATTATTATTAAATGCTGC
Source organism: Hippocampus bargibanti (assembly GCF_051943395.1). Classification (NCBI taxonomy): domain Eukaryota; kingdom Metazoa; phylum Chordata; class Actinopteri; order Syngnathiformes; family Syngnathidae; genus Hippocampus; species Hippocampus bargibanti. Next base: position 14,525,132 of record NC_142749.1, read on the forward strand.
CCCCTTGTATAAGGGAAAACATTCACAGAGGTCTGACCCGCGCTTTATTTATTATTCATGATACAAAATTTTCATTATTCTGTCATACTGATCCACTCTTCACTTGTTTTTTTTTTAATCTCCACCCACATGCTTCTCTCAGGATAACACAATCTCTTCCAAGCAAAGGAAATAGCAACGATAGTCATCAATGTACATATTTCAGAATAGCTACTTTCCCGTGATCGTAGTCCAGTACCATAGTTCAGAAATCCCATTAGAGTGATCTCATCTTTTTCCTTATAGCTACCTTATCTTACCTTACCTTAGCTAATAACACATTTGCTAATAGCCCATAGAGGAGCTCCCAGTTTTCGTGTGCTTGTAAAGCGGAACCTGTGAGGCCGAACGCAATCATTGCCGAGACTGGTTGTCTTACTACTGTATGTCTTTTATTTTGAAATCGCCTGCACTATATGTGATTTCATGGAATTCTGTCTATTTCCGTGTGGTTTACTTTGTTGTTAAAATTATGTAGAATGTCTTCATATTGTTTGTAAATGCCTAAAGGTGAATTTATTAGCACTTGTGTCAAGTGCCCGTGTGGTCAGTTATTTTGATCAACTATCAATACTTGCTGAACTTAGCCAATCACTCAAAATCAACTTTTCCCTTCATAGGTTCCAAATTAGTATGGTACAGTAGTGTCAATTTTTTTTCTCCTTTATTTATTTTTTTAAACTGAATCAAATTCCTCGCTTGCAGACACCGTGTCAGGCAAGTTGCAGAACAACAACATCTACACAATTGCAAAACGCAATGTGGAGGGTCAGGATATGCTCTACCAGTCCCTCAAACTCACCAATGGAATCTGGATACTGGCCGAGCTGCGTATTCAGCCAGGCAACCCCAATTACACGGTACAGTATTTCATCTGGACTGCATATAAAAAGTCTACACACCTGCTCATTTTGTAGGTGTTTTGGGGTGTGTAGACTTTTTGTCGCCAGTTTATGTACACGGCATGACTAAATCAAAACGATATCACAAATGCCTTATGTGTTCTGCTGATAGCTCTCCCTCAAGTGTCGGGCCCCCGAGGTGTCTCAATACGTGTACCAGACATACGACGCTGTGCTGAAGAACTGACGGGCTGTTTTGCACCTGCCATCCAACCTCAGTGTTACTCCCCAAGAAAAAAGATTTCCACCATGTAGATAACAAAAAAAAGGTAAATGTTCTAGTTCTGAATGTGTTTTCATTGTGATCACAGTTCCGATATACCATGTTACAATGTTATCGCTTCTTTTGCTGGGGAGAATTTCTAGGGAGGTGATATGGACTGTGAAAATGTGTCAATCATTCCAACCTTAAACGTCTTAACGTTGCAACTGATCAAAGAGAAATTGAACTTAACAGATTTTTTGGGGATTTTTTTTTGCGCACATGCATCTATCTGCATTTTTTTGATACTAGCTACTCTTGGGGGCAAGGGGCTAAACTCACTGAATTCAGCACATTTTAAAACCACTCCATATTTGTCACTTCAGCTGGTTTTTTTGGCTTTGTTAGCATTCCCATTATACTTATTTTATTTTTATTGTGACCAAATTATTACACAGCACTGGCTCAAAAGCTAAATGCAACGGACCTTTTCCAGCATGCTCACGCAATTACTTTTATAACCGTAAATTAGTAAGTACCCTTTTTTTTTTATTGACAAAATTATTGACAAAAACAACAAAAAATGCTCAAGAAATGCTATTTATTGTTCATCTACCTCCTTTCACACGAGCCTTTTGGTTTGGTTGCATTGCTTTCCATTCAATCTTTATTTTCCTTTTCGTTGTCAACGAGCCAGTTCAAACGATTTGCACCTCGGTTCATTCAGCCAAACTTTTTACAGGACCACGTTTTTGTTTTCTTCTGACTCTCGCTACTTACTTATGACCCCTCGTAGGTTGGCGCTTCAGGTGGAAACAACAGAGGCCCCTTGTGTAGATTAGTGACGTCATTTGTGTCGATATAAACAAGCTATTATGGCATTACCCTTTATATGTTAATACAAGTAAGCCGGCGTCAAATAGAAACGGCTGTGTGAGTGTACCATTCATGTTGGTGGCATTATATATTAAAAATAAATAAATAAAAAAGTCCACTTTTATCCCATATCATGGGTTTATTTTTATGCATATTTAGCCACGCTCCCATAAACGTGCTAAACAGTCATGAATGATGATAGAAAATTGCAATGTTGTTTCATGTCTTTTTCGCCATATCGCAAGTGATTTGTTACTGTACCACTTCAGAGATCAATAAAGTGTCACCATTATGTTTTCTGTGGTCAATAATTTTATTTTTTTTAATACGGGAAAAACAACAGACAAACAGGGTTGGTTTTTTTTTATTTTTGGGGGATGTGGGTGTGAATTCTCATTTTTTGGCTTTTGCTTTTTTTATTGACTTGAAAAAAACTTGATTTTAAAAGTGACAATTTGGTGACTTCATCCTTTTGGCAATCTGAAACAAAGACAGATTAAAGGGGTGAAATCACTAAAACTTTTTGGGTGTTCGTTTGTGTATGCCTTAAATTTTGGATCACCGATTAAAAATGTCTTACCACAATGGCCTCTCCGATGTTTATCTGAGCCACTTGTGACGCCGCAACTCTTTGAGGGAAGGCCGTTCTTCAGGCGCCGCGGTCAGGCTCTTCTGAAGGAAATCCCGACAATCTTGGTCCAACAAACGCGAGGAGAAACGTGAGACATTTTCATCACATTAAAATTCTTATTTGATTCAAAATGTTAGTTATCTATTTTTTTGTTTTGTCCTAGTTTTGTATATGTCGAGTTAAGAGCAATTGTGTTCAAGCAGTTGAATAAAAATCCGACGCTACACATTTTTATTGGTGGTGTAAATGGTCATGGAATTTTCTTCCTTTGGGAGTGCAGTTGTCCCCCACATATTCACGGTTCAGCATTTATTTATTTTTTGGGTGGGCGGGTATTTTTTATGTGATTCACTGCCAGACGAAATGTCCACTCCAGTGCCAGGGTTTTTGTCATTGTCACTCAAATTCCAGAACCCACAGAATATTTACTTTTAGGACTACACAAACATTCAATGGAGCATGAGAAACCTGAGACTCTCTTCTTTCATAGGAAAAAAAGTGTTAATTCCTAAATTATATGGGTCTGGAGTTATTTGAAATGAAAAAAAAAATGTAACTATCCTCCAAACTCAGAAAAAAAGTTAATTCCTAAATTTGATGTGTCTGGAGTTATTTGAGCTTGAAATTGGGGCGGCTATACAAAATACAATATATACATATTGATTGATATAACGCTTTAACAGCTGAAGATGTAACAAAGCGCTAACATGGACAAAAGGCAAATGCCACTCCCTCGTGGAAGGGAAAACATTGCCAGAGGTATGACCAGTGCTTTATCGGCACCCCCACAGCAAGAAAAACCAAATCCCGAACATATTCGGGAAAGGCGCTCCACGTCATGCTTTTCAATTCCCGAATTTGTGAATGGAAGTGAATGAGTTAAAATAATTGTTATCTTTACTTGTATCATAGCCATAATAGAGAACCTTTCTTGTCATTTTTGCTCATACTAAAATCAAAAATGAAGAATCATTTCACATATGTTCCTTACCGTCTGAAAACTTCTCGCTAATTTTTATCTCCTCTTTGAGGTACCCTTCTGTTTGAAAATCCACTTCATTGTGGAGGATTTCAAAAAGCACCGTCCCGATCTGCCACGAGGTGGTCGGGCCCGCCCGGTACCATTGGTGGCGAAGCCACTCAGGGGGTTCCAGAGAAGGAGTTCCTGAACCACACACCTCAGCGTAAGACCAAAACATTTCAACTTCAAAATTCAGTCATTCACTCTTACCGAAAAAGAGTCTGTAAACAGATCTTTTCTTCGTAAAGCAACTCAGTCCAAAGTCGATGATTCGGACGTGAAGTCCATCGGGGGTGCTCTCGATCAGGATGTTTTCGGTCTTGATGTCACGATGGAAGATGTGCTTCTCTTGAAGTTTCTGAGCCACATCTAGCAACTGTTTCAGGATGATCTGTGAAATAAAAACATTGTCCTGAGTTTGATGTAGGTTTTCTCATAGCCTTCCTCCTCTAGTGTACCTTAGCCTCGCTCTCGTCAAGACACCCTCCTTTCTTGCTAATGTATTCAGTCAGATCTTCAGCAGGAACGGGTCTCTCCATGACCAGAATGAGCTTCTGTCCCAGGTCATACCAGTCCAGTAGAGTGACGTAAGGCGAGCGTCCCTCAGGCAAATCTTTGGCAAGCTTCTTCATAACAGCCACCTCCGATGACATATTGATCCTGTCCTTATTCTTCTGAAACAAGGTGAGTACAGTATTGATCCACATTAACAGTTCTGCAAAGTTTTTTTCTTACCGGTAGAGTTATATTATTGTCTTTTGGGATGTGCTTGATGGCCACCTACAAAAGTAAAAACTGAAGTCAATGCAGTCTCAACGTACTGTAGATGTCTTCAATGCTTATATGCGTGGTTTGCGCGTATGTAATACCAGTGGCGGACCGTCAAGGCCTGCAAAGCCTTCTCTACTGGCTTCTATTAGCTTCGTTTCATTGCTTTCCCCCCTTTTGCGCTTCATCCAGATGTGTTTTCGTATTTAAGCTTTTAACCAATCACATTTCAGCCATCATTTGTTACCAGGGTCAGAAATCGACCGGGACACCTTTGGAATCAGTTCTGCAGGCCATGTCCAATCAAATGTCGCTCAAACTGTTGCTCAGACCAATCAGAGTCCGAGTTGGCGACCCAAAATGGGGACCGATGCCTTCTTGAAGGTCGTCAGTTTTTGCAAAGTGATTAGCCAATCATAGTTTGCAAAAACTGCTCTGATTACAAGCCACTACTAATAGAGTGTTTATTTAATAGCAGTTTTGTCTACCCACAACGGCTGAACGAGAAGAAATGGATTTGGTTGGAGATTTACTGTGAGCCATTATCAAGACGGACTTTTCAAGAAAAAAAATGGACATCATTAAGGTCGGTCAGTTATTTCCTGGCTAATTGTACCCTCTAGTCGACTTGTCTGTATTGATTCAGACATAGCACTACTGAAGGCCTAGCGATGAAATCCACGGCCCGCCACTGTGTAATACTCACATGTGTAATACTCACTGGGAAATTGTCTATTTTGCGATAGCCGGCAAAGACGGATCCACAGCCTCCTATGGCTAGCAGTCTCTCTTGCGCGTATTTCAGCTCCAGTTGAGCTATAAACGGCAACGCAAAGAGACTTTTCTTGTGTTCACGGTTAGCATGGGGCTATGGGTGAACACAACTAAACTAGAAAATGATGACAATACAATACAATACATATTGATTTAAACAATCATCTGTCCATTCCATGAACATCTGTCTTATCATACCTCCATCTATTCAGTCGCCATATGGTATGTTTTCCTCTTATCTTGTCATGTTCATTAGTCAACCTAAGTCCTCATTAACTCATTCACTGCCACATGATGTGCAAAGATGTGTCCACTGCAGTGCCAGGGTTTTTGTCATTTTTACTCAAATTCCACGACCCACAGAATATTAAGTTTTAAGACTACCTCAACATTCAACGCAGCGTAAGAAACCTTAGTGTCTTCTTTCATCAAAAAAAAAAAAGTTAATTCCGAAGTTATATGTAGGTACGCTAGTGATCTATATTCCACCGCGATTGTTTCTGTCCAATGAACCGAGCACACTCTGTACTCGCAGTCGTATGATTGCATTTTTGTATAGTACGTAATTGTTTTTCGTCGAATTTTCCAAGCTATGCAGCTTATGGTGACGTATTACATGTTTCCCCTCCATGCTGGTTATTGAAATTTCAGAATACGACAACGAGAAACAGGGGAAAAAATGGATTGAAGTTTACGCTCTTTTTGCTAACACTACAGTTCATAAAGGTGAGTAAGTTGTATTTTATAACTCATAGAAGTGGTAGAATATATATTTTTCTCCATAACAGCCAAGTTTCAAGCAAAAAGAAGAATTAGCATATATATTTCTAGAGCTTGCAATTTTCTTTCCTAGTCTTCAGTGACAGCCAATAATAAAGAACTTGGTCACATATTTTCATTGTTTTAACTGTGTAAGAACAGGCAGAAAATCCCTTCATATTTTGAAAATTAAAAATTTCATTATTTCCTTATTATTTGTCATAGTATACAGTTGACATTTTTATTTTACTATGCTTAGAATATCTTGTTTTTCTATCTTTTAACCCTCCCACCCCATCCCCTTTCAAATTGCTGATGTGGACTGCAAATTTCCCCATTGTGGGACGGATAAAGGTTTTCTGATTTTCTGATTGATAGAGCAATAATCTTTACATCATTTGAAATCTATTTAAATGTACTTTAATATGGTATTAAAAAATCTGTGATGAATTATTGAAAAATGTTGTCACATCCCTATTATATGGATATGGAGTTATCTGAGCTTGAAATGGGGGCCACTGTACAAAATACAATACATACATAATTTATATAGCCTTTTAACAGCTGAAGATGTAACATCGCGCTAAAATGGACAAACAGCAAATCCTGCCCCCTTGTGGAAGGGGAAAACATTGCCAGAGGTCTGACCAGCGCTTTATCAACACCCCCCAAAAATTCGGGAATGGCAGTGAATGAGTTAATCTTTTTTTTTTCAACCTACCAAACTTTTTTTCTGAAATTCAAAAAGTTAGACCAACCCCAACAAACTCCCGAGACGTCGTCATCACTAGTTTTCATCATCTTCGGGTGGACGCTTGGTTCCTCTCCATCGATCGCAGGGAAGTCTCCTACTTGAGAACTTTGTAAGCCTGCTACAAGATAATAACATACTCTACATTATTCCCGTTCTCAAGAAATATTTGAGAGCTGCACTTCATGAAGTTAAAGGTTGGAGCAGATGCACCCACCATTGTCTCCGGAATTGCCGGAGGGCTCCTTGTCCTCTGGAAGCTCACCTTTCCTCTTTTTCCTGGCTGGACTCGTAGCATCCTCCTCCACTTTCCTCTTTGCTCCCGGGGCTCGAGCATCTGCCTCATGGCTGTGTGAGGTTTCACAAAGGAGCACCCGGCCTGCCCTAAGGCAGCGTGTCCTGTCGGGACTGGACCTCATTTTTATACTATTGCTTCCATGGTCTGCCTTTGGGGCCTGATGGCTTAGCCGCGTTCTGCAATCCGTCGGTACTTTGAAGACAATATTGGATTTTTTGTTGGCTAGTCATACAACAATCTTTGGCCACTTAATGACACTTGATGAAAGTGATGTATTTTACAATAATATGGTGATTTTAACAAATTAAATGTCCGATGTTATTTACAAGATGTGACCTGCGTAATAATAAAAGTTAATTTCTAAGCGCCTTTCAAAACTCTCAAGGACACTTTACAGTCACAGGATTTTTTTTTGTGTGTAATGATCTGGTTTCATTTAAATTTCTCTGATGTATTTAAAGGACAACCGACACCATATTTTTGTTTCCTAACTGACATCAGAAAACGTTTTATAGCATCCAAAATACCCAAAACACGCAGGCTGATATTTTTAGTCAAATGCAAAACACCAATAAAAATGAGTTAAGGTGTCCCAAAACTACTTCAAAATGACCCCTGAGATGCCGAGTTTCAGAAGGTCCCGCCCCCTTGTTCGTGATGTCACGCCAGGACGTCTTGCCTTGCTCGAGAATCAAAACAATGCCTTCAGATTCGGAAAAGATGCTTTCTTGTTACTTATCCAGTTATGAATATGATTCAAATAGTTCTGAAGAGGAAGGCATAAATGTTTGCAATCGATTAAAGAAGTCCTATCAGATCATTTTGAGGTGTCTGGACTCCAAAAATGCACAAAATGGCGCCCAAGTTCCGTTGGAAATTGGCTCATTTGTCTGCTGGGAATTTGTGTCCACTAGTATCAAATAGTAGTCTTGGTGCAACACACAACGATTCACCATCACATTATTTATGTTTTCCTTCTAATTTTGTCATCAACATGATGTTTTTAGACCAAACAAAGTACCCAAAATGCATTGCGTGTGTCACTTTCTCGGTCAGCTGCGTTCCTGACGTGATGTCACGTCAGGAATCGTCACCAACTTGAAAACAAGACTTCCTGAATATTCAGCGCAAGTCTTAAAACGTAAACTATAGCTATATGCGGTGGAATCTTTGTAAAATACGCTCAGTAGAAGTCATTTGAAGTGATTTTACAAATTATGGACACAGCATGTCCGGAGGCGTCGGTTGTCCTTTAATACACTGTTCCATCCACCACTTGCAATTCAGACTGTACAACAAATTCCTTTTGAGTTCTAATTAACTATTTTTTTGAGGTATGGTGTGACATTTTTCTGTAAAGAGTGTACTTTGATTCAAAAAGGGTGGCGGAAAAGTGTATGTATGCACATTTTTTCACATTTAAATTGTTGCATAAGTCTTAGAATGAAGTTGTACTTGACATTTACTTACCTTTTGTCATTAGCTTCCTCAGCTTTGCAAACAAAGGGCATTTTTTGTGACCAGAATTCATCTCATGAGGGGGCCCAATCGTGGTAAAAATGAATAGACAAACAAATGCATGTTTTTTTAATATGCATAAAGCAAAAACAACAGTCACCATTATTTTTTTGCCGCTGGGGGGCGCGGGGGGTAATTTGGGGGGGTGATCTTGCACACCCTCCCACCCCTGCCGTTCAGGCAGACCTGTATGCCTCTCGAAGATGCGCATTTGGCGTCACGCGTGGACACTTGCATTCTTTAGTTGAGTGACTTTTGTGTGTGCATGGCGGACTTTGGAGTTGAGCTCCGGTCGCGTTTTGTACACCTTTCGAACGCCGATTTCGCAAGAGCGGCGTTAGTTCGACGTGAGTCCAGGTGACGTTTATGGTGTGATGTCATCAACACGCTGCCAGGGCTCGTTTAAATTAATTACGAAGCCATCCTCATTTGTGTCTGATGCAGAGCTCAATTTTTCCTCATATTTTACATAATTATGAGTTGTTTTAATGACTCAACTTACCTAAATGCGGTTTTCTTCATTATCAACGCATTTAAATCATTACAGAAATGTTAATTTATTTACAGTAGTTTAAAAAATATGCGACGTGACGTCATATCCGGGGGTGGTTATATTTTAGTTCTGTCTCAACTACAGGCTGTATAATATATATGAACGAAAATTGAATGTTCTTGTATTGTGCCTGAGCATTGACATTGTTACAGAAGTATGTAATTTATTTACGGCTGGAAAAAAAAGCGCCTGACGTCATATCCGGAAGTGGACTGGGGAAAACTGAGTCGGATAGTCAACATGAAGTTGATGACCGTGGTAGAACCTGTCTCCAGACTCAAAATCAACATATGGATTCTATTTCTGTCCTGTCTGGATTCATTTCACACACGTTAGTAATATTTTTGTTCTTTATCTAAACTTGAAACGAGAAAAAAATGCTACCACAGGCTGTGTAATATCCAATATTTTTGTATTGTTGTGCTTGATCAGAAGAAAAAAAATGCTGTGGGCGATTAGTAGTGAGCAGTATGAAATTTAGAATTGCAAGATATATCCACGCGTCACATAAATTATTCATTCAACTTTGTTTTCATATTATCTCAATGAGAATTATCTAAACCTGATTATACAATTTTATTTGTCGTCATTGCATGTTTTGGATTATGGTTCCATTTTATTTTTCGTTAATTGTCTTATTGCAAAATAATATTACACATACGATAAAAGCATTGAAGTTAAATGTATTATAATTATGCATATAATTTATGCAGGATTTTAGTTACAATACTACAAAATATAATGGCGTCATGGAAGTGATATGGGTTTGTTTTTGGACAAGACCATCGCTTACACTTTTCTATTTGTATGTGAGAGTGTTTGCTGGTCTGTCAATTTTGTGTGACATTAGTTTTTCTTGAGAGGAAGTTCTTTTTTTCTGCGTGTGTGTGTGTGCGTGTGTGTACTTGTGTCCGGCCTTCACTCACTGCCCTGCCATTGTTCCAAGCTGCAAAGTCACTGAGCAGCTCTGTTTCTCCAAAAGCTAGAATAGCATAGCGGAGCCTGGCAGCTGTATAGCTCCGAGTGCCTGCCAATAGTGAAACAATGGGCACTTTTATTTACGGATGCTGGCCAATGCATCCTACACACTTTGACTTGACGTTACCATGGCGGCGCAGAGCTGCTCTGCAAAAAGTCTTTCACCACCAAAGCCTGTTCAGTCACCACTAAAGCCTGATTTATGTCTCTGCAGGTGTGGTGCTAGCAGTTAACATGACGCTTCCCAGTTCTCTCATCCGAGGCACGCTTGGAGGTGAAGCCCTCCTCTCAGTTGACTATGTCAGCTTCAGCACCGACCTTCCCGTCATCAAGTGGCAGCTCCACCGGGAGAAGCTATCCACCGTCGTGCAGTCCATCGGAACCGACATCGTAGGGACCCTGAGGCCCGAGTACCGGGACCGTATTCTGATTTTCCAGAATGGATCCCTGCTCATGCACAATTTAAGGTTTTCGGACGAGGGGACGTATTATGTGGAGATCTCCATCACGGATGATTCATTCATAGGCGAGGGGAGTGTCACACTCACTGTGGATGGTAGGAGGCCCACTGTCATGAAAGATGGTCATAAATTGTTATTATTATTATTATTATTATTTGTTATTTGTTTGTTATTATTTTTTATTTTTTATCCCTTATCCCTTATTCCATATCCCATTTTAAATGTAAAATTTTTAATTTTTAAATTTTAAATTTTACATTTTTAAATTTTAAATTTTAATCTCATGTTTCATCTTTTTATTTTTATTTTTTTTTTTTATTTTATTTTTTATTCTTTTTTATTATTTTTTTTTAATTTATTTTTTATTTTTTATTTAATTATAATTGGTATGCATTATATGCATGTATGTACACAGAGCCCCTGTCCAGTGCTTACATCCACATGGAATCATCATCAGTGCTGGAGCGCAGCGAAAACGTGGTCCTCAACTGCTCCCATGAGGCAGGTACTCGGGCCACATACAAATGGATGAAAGGTGGCGAAGCGCTAGGCAACGACAGCAGATTGCAGATGTCATCTGACCACAAGCTCCTCACCATCACTCGCATCATCATGGCGGATGATGACGTCTACAGCTGTGTGGTCGTAAACCCTGTCAGCGCTGTAACCAGCTTACCCATCAGGTTGAGCGTGTACAGTGAGTATTCGGTTTTTATTGACATTTCACACAGGACAAAAACATGCCTTTGAGTATTGTTATACTTAGAACTACTATATATTGTATAATAATTATAACATTGTGACAAATAGCCAAATTCATTGATAAAATCAGTTCATCACCCAGCTCTAAGGTACTTGTACAAAAATTATATGATGGAGACCTGGGAACGGATTATTCTCATTTTAATGGTTTCCTATGGGAAAAATGTTTTTGGGATACACACTTTTCGCCTTACACACTCTGGGAACCAATTAAATTTGTAAGCCAAGGTCTCACTGTACTTGAATAGAAAGAAGTTCCATCTATATCATCCTCTCCACTGGTGGCATCTTCCTCCTTATCACCTTGGTAACAGTGTGCGCCTGTTGGTCACCTTCCAAAAAGTATGTTTCAAAAAAAAATCCCTGATATTATATCAATCAATGTTGTGATGCAAGTAATATTTATTTATGTTTAGACCAAAGCGGCCAACAAGAAAGTCTTTTTCCAGGTTTTATAACCAAAGCAGATCGACTTGTGACACAGGTATGAAGTTATAATGTGAAAATATGGATGCAACAATATTAGTTGTCTTTTTTTTTGTTTTATTTTCATTATCTCACATTTGAAATAAAATCTGAATATTTCAAAATGTATTTTGTTCCCCTACTGTAGTTGATAATGTTTCAGATATGGCACAGTGCAATGGGAAGAAAACCGAGACCTCACTTTACGTCCTGGACCAAAACGTAAATTATAGATAATGTCGAATGTTTGTTTGATTGTTTGCCTAACAATTAAACCATTCTCTTTATTTCTTTTATTTTTGCAGGATCTTTCCCCAGGTGTCTATTCTATCAGCAGCACTGTATCTACTTTGGAACCAGAGCATCCTCCCAGCTACATGAATTATGTTGATTCTCTTACGCGAGCTACTGCCCGCTCCAACCAACTGAAAGTATAGCATAATTTAGATAGAGATATATGCTTTTTATTTTAGAATAAACCCTTTCCGCAAAAGTATTTTTTTCACCGTTATTTTTGTAATAATACAAATGCTCACTTGTAGATAATAAACTGTTGCTATCATGCAAAATACTGTCTGTTTCAATCACATTTATTTCACTACGATTTTGATATGGAATTTAAAACGTAATTTCGTGATATTGTGACTAATGTCTCAAATTTTCAGTTTTACTACTTGTAAATATTCAACTTTTGATATGAAACATGACTTTGATCGAGTACATTTGCTAGCAGGCTACATTAGCATTACTCAATTCCTGACGTCACTCGAGGGCGAATTTGACAGTGTCACGTGACCTTTAATTTTTACAACAAACGGAAGTTCGTCCATTTTTTTAAGTTAGACTATCGTAGACAGTTGAGTACGACTCTAGTTCGTACATGTATTAGCGTGATGGGCCTAATAATTACGATATTAACTATTTTAATATAAGAGAAACTAGATTTTTTTTCCAAGAGGCTTCGTCAGCGAACTAAAGTCTGACTGGTCGTATGACCTGGTGGCGCCGGACACAGCTATGATAGGTCCCTACTCTCAGGTTGGGGGAGGCGCGGGACCCCCCCCTGTGGCCCCACTGATTGTTCCTACATTCCTGACTAACGATTGGCCTATTACACCCACTCCCCCCGGTATCACCTCATCAGCATAACGACCCTCATCAGCATTGCGAAAGTTGCCTAACCTGTTTTGCCTGAGCAGGCTATTGTATGAACGATCCAAATTGAACCTCACCCCACCAGACCGGTTTAATGAAGGATTTTGTTGTTTTATAAGAATCGCCTCTTTTACCCCCCTTTCAAACCATCTATGTTCTTTCGCTAAGATTTTAACCTCATTGTCGTCAAATGAGTGGTTAGTAGCTTTTAGGTGCAAATGTACTGCCGATTGGGGTCCACTAGTATTATCCCTGCGATGTTGATAAAGTCTTTTTTTGAGAATTTGTTGAGTCTCCCCAATGTACTGCTCTTTACAATTTTCATTCTTACAATGTATGGAATAAACTACATTACTTTGTTTTTCATTTGGTAGCCTATCTTTTGGATGCACTAATTTTTGCCTTAACGTGTTTATCGGTTTGAAATAAGTAGGAATTTTATGTTGCCAAAGGACTCTTTGTAATTTTTCAGAAACTCCTGCAATGTACGGTACTGCTACTCCTCTCCTTTTAGAATCTTGAGAATTATTGGTTTCGTTCGCTATTCTTTCTTTCTGACATTTGTTGAATGACCACTGAGGGTACCCACAGTTAGTGAGTGCTCTCCTGATATGTTTTGACTCCTTTTCTCTACCTTCAGTGCTAGTTGGTATTAGTTTAGCCCTATGCTGGAGGGTTCTGATAACTCCTAGTTTATGTTGTAAAGGGTGGTTAGAGTCAAAAAGTAAGTATTGGTCAGTGTGCGTAGCCTTCCTAAAGACTTCTGTTTTTAGCGCTCTGTCCTCTTTTATAATTACTTTACAATCCAAGAAGGCTAGTTGGTTCTCTTGAATGTCCTCACGAGTAAATTTAATGTTGAAGTCTACAGAGTTGAGATGATCTGTGAAGGATTGAATTTCTTGTTTCTTAATTATGACAAAAGTATCGTCCACATATCTAAACCAGTGTCTAGGTTTTGTCCCTGGGAAGGATGTGAGGGCCTGTTTCTCCATCTCTTCCATGTAAAGATTAGCCACTATGGGTGAAACTGGTGAGCCCATAGCACAACCATGGATTTGTTTATAAAATTTTTCCCGAAATTGAAAATACGTAGTATTAAGGCAGATTTCTAATAATTGGCAGATGTGATCCGGTTTCAGTTTGGTTCTTTCATGCAGAGAAACATCCGCCAGCAGCCTCGTCCTCACCACTGAGACTGCTGCTGGGGTTGGGACAGATGTAAAGAGAGAAGTCACATCGTATGATGCCAAAGTTTCCTCAGGTTCCAATATGAGGTCTTTGATCCTCTCTACAAACCCTGTGGTGTTCTCTACGTGGTATTCTGTGTTACCAACCAACGGAGCTAAAATAGTTTTTAAATATTTGGCTACATTGTATGTAGAGGAGTCAATGCTACAAACAATGGGTCGGAGGGGGAACCCTTCTTTATGTATTTTTGGCAGGCCATAGATACATGGCGTGGCCTGTCCCGGGTATAATCTAAAATACATCTGTTTGTCTATATGTTTTCCTTTCTCTAACTTTTGGAGACAGTCAATCATTTCTGAGAGTAGGGACCTATCATAGCTGTGTCCGGCGCCACCAGGTCTGGACATTAGGGATATATAAATGGGGCCGATACGACCAGTCAGACTTTAGTTCGCTGACGAAGCCTCTTGGATAGGAGGCGAAACGTCCGAAACCTTCACTTTTGTACAGATGACGGCTGAAGAAACCTTCTCATCAATATGCAGTCTATATAATTTTGAAAAAATACCGGAAACTACTTTTTAGGAATGTGTTACTTGACAACAGACAGCAACTGTTGCTCACTTTGACAACTTCCGTTCCCCACACTAGTTTCCACAGTCCACGCGTCCCTCTATCCTTCAGTCGGACCCGAAATGTTCAGTCCGACCGGCGTATCGGAATGTTTTCGCGAGTGGGGAGATTTAGAGAAACACTATCAACAAATTCAGGTGAGTTCTTTTCACCATCCGTTCGTTGTACGCTTTGTACTGTCGTCAGGCGACAACAGAGGGAGCCCGGGGTTAGCTTGGAGGCGGTGTTGTGTTCCTTGTGTTTAAACATGTCTGTTTCTTTAGGAGCAGTTTTTTACCTTGAGGCTACGTGTTAAGTAGCAATAAACTACATAAAACAAGAGTTCAAAAGTTTGAACAAACCTATAGTTGTCACATTTTAACGTAGCTAGCTACACGCTACGTTTTACACAGATCACCCGAATATACTTGTGTCGAAATCACTGAACAAAACACAAATATATTAAGTAAAACACATATACGTAGGTTATATATATATATATATATATATATATATATATATATATATATATATATATATATATATATATATATATATATATATATATCGTTGGAAGTGTTATATGAAAATATCTTACCGTGACCTGTTACTCAATTGCAATTTTCTACACGCTAACAAGTGGTATAGAGAATGGATGGATGAAAGTCTACCTTTACAAAGGCAATCATGCTCCCTTTGCTCTTGTGCTTCAGGATACACATCGTCTGTACAAAGTGAAGCTTGAGGAAGTCACCAAATTGCAGAATAGCTGCACGTCTGCCATTTCACGTCATCGGAAGAAGCTGAAGGAGCTATCCTCATCGCTTGAACAGTAGGTTTATCACCTATTTTTTTAGCACCTAAACACACTTACACGTCAACAATGTGTTGTGGGGTCTCACAGAGAATTTTCCAACTTTCAGATGCAAGGTTAACCACCTAGAGCAAAAGTTAAGTCTGGAGCAAATGGACTCCATCGCTGATATCCAGGTGGCAATCGGCGAGCGAGCCGATGCCTTTACTGAGATGGAAGCTTTTCTGCCAAAGAAAAACGGGTTTGGTTTCCCTTTATAATGTGTTT
Source organism: Hippocampus bargibanti (assembly GCF_051943395.1). Classification (NCBI taxonomy): domain Eukaryota; kingdom Metazoa; phylum Chordata; class Actinopteri; order Syngnathiformes; family Syngnathidae; genus Hippocampus; species Hippocampus bargibanti. The sequence goes on from NC_142749.1 coordinate 14,540,926, forward strand.
TGGGTTGTCAGTCAGTATTATTTTTATTTGGTAAATCCAAATCAATGTTTTTTTATTGTGATTACTATGTTTCCCCCTTATAGGCTATACCTGACTCTTGTTTTAGGAAATGTCAATGTTACACTCCTCAATAAACAGTCAAAGTAAGTCCCTTCCATTGTATTTACCTGTCGACACGGTGATCATCTTACAGCTAAATGACCAGTCTTCAACCTCTTCCCTGCCTTACAGATTTGCCTACAAGGACGAATATGAGAAATTTAAGCTCATTCTCACTGTCATCCTCTTCCTCTTTTCCTTCACATGTCGCTTTTTATTCAGCTACAGGTAAGTCATACAATGATGTAAAACTAATTTAGTGTATGGGTTAGCAATACCTCCAATTTAAAATTTTCCTCCTCTCATAGAGCATTGGATGCCCTTTTCAACTTCCTCCTGGTGTGGTACTACTGCACGCTCACTATTCGTGAGAGCATTCTCATCAATAACGGCTCCAGGTGCATGATCGGCTAAAATATTTAGATTCACGTTCACAACATCAGTGACTAATACATGACTTCTAATGTACTTTGTATATGTAGTGAATTAGTAGCTTGTGTAACTTATTTTTTTATTTTCACAACACATTATTTTAGTTCTTCAATATTTACCGTATTTTCTGCACTATAAAGCTTACCTATTTTTTTTTTTTTTTTTCAATAAATGACCATGCACCTCATAATACGGTGCACCTTATGTATGGAAAACAGTTTAAAAATATCATTCATTGAAGGTGTGCCTTATATTCCAGGAAATATGGCACCTACCCCCTTAAAATATTGAAATAAATTGTAATTTGATTGAGTGGGACAAGTTATAGGTCATATTCCAGGTGGAAAAGTATTAAAATGAATTAATTCTCTGCCATTCCAGAATTTCAGCCAATAAAGCACTGGTCAGACCTCTGGCAATGTTTTTCCCTCCCACAAGGGGGCAGTATTTGCCTTTTGTACAGCCACCCCCATTTTAAGTTCAGATAACTCCAGACCCATATAATGTAATCATAAGACATAAAGTGCCATTCGCAAATTTGTTCAGGTTTTGTTTTTTCATGCTTGGGTGCCGATAAAGTGCTGGCCATGGCCTCTGGCAATGTTTTTTTTTTCCACAAGGGGGCATCATTTCCATTCTTTCTAAGTTAGCGCTTTGTTCCAGCTTCAGCTGTTGTTAAAGCGCTTTATAAACCAATATGTATATGGATTGCCCCCCATTTCAAGCTCATATAACTCCAGACCCATATAATTTACAAATTAACTTTTTTTTTTTTTTCTGACTAAAGAAGAGACTCTAAGGTTTCTGACTTACGCTGCATTGAATGTTTATGTAGTCTTAAAACTCAATATTTTGTGGGTCCTGGAATTTGAGTGCAAAAGACAAAAACCCAAACCTCAGGTTTTGCATTGATTTGCATTGGATGTTTATGTAGTCCTAAAACTTAATATTCTGTCTGTCCTGGAATTTGAGTGAAAATGACAAAAACCCTGGCATTGCAGGGGACACATTTTTGCACATCGTCTGGCAGTGAATGAGTTAACCTATTTACACCGACCGACCGTGTTCATATGAACACAAATAAATTAATGTTCAAATGATTTAATGTTGTTTCTAGCCACATTTTTGTTAAGTGTGTATAATTAAATTATTGTTCATTATATACTCCCTTTGAACCTATTTGATACTGTATATTTTATTTTTTAGATTTTTTTTTAAGAATTTATCTATGCTCATACGAACACAGAAAATGTCATTTTTAAATAAATCTGTTAAAAAGCCTCTGATTAATTTCTAATCAAATTAATTTGTTCTAATCGGGTTTTATCTTCATTTGTCTTATGCTGTCATTTTTTTTTTTTATTGCGAAAAATAGCCATTCTCAGCCTCACTGTCATCCGCTTTCAGGATACGAGGCTGGTGGGTGTTTCATCACTACGTGTCCACCTTCCTGTCAGGAGTCATGCTCACTTGGTGAGAGGCTTTGCTCAATTCTCTCCACTCAAGTCAACCCCCCTTCCTCTATCCACCTTTTTACATTTTTATTTCTGCTCACAGGCCCGAGGGCGCTCTGTACCAAATGTTTCGGAACCAGTTCCTCTCCTACTGCTTTTACCAAAGTAAACCAGCACCAGTCATAAACTACTTGATTTGAACCTTTACACTACACTACTATATACAGTAAAGTCTCGTTATATCGATATTCAAGGGAGTCCGAAAAAATATCGATATAACCGGGACTATCGATATATCCGACCCTGTTTGCATGTAATTTTCTCCGTGCGTGCATAGAAATAGTATCGATATAACCGGGACTATCGATATATCCGATATCGATATAACGAGACTTTACTGTAATTATTTTTCTTTCCACTCTGTAGGTTTTGTCCAGTTTTTACAGTATTACTACCAGAGTGGCTGCCTGTACAGATTACGAGCCCTCGGAGAACGACACAACATGGATCTCACTGTTGGTTAGTTTTAGATATTTGGACCCAATTGTAATTCGTAGTACAGTGATACCTCTGTTTACGAACCCTTTGGCTTACATACTTTTCGGTTTACGAATGTTAAATTTATGAAAAATTTACCTTGGCATACTCGTTTTTTTTCATACACGGAGCTCCCTCAATCAGTGATGTGTCGTTCGCTAACGAGCCCGTTCTTCTAACAACAAAATGGCAGCCAACTGTTTTTATCCTCTATTCCCCGCCCCCAGTCTTCGGTTAAAGCCACGTGATTGGTCAAGAACGCAGCAGTGAGGGGAGGTGGTTTAAACATTAGTTCAAAAGCAGAGTGTACACTGGAAGGTTAAAATATCCCATCAATCAGGCTCCACAAATAACCTGCACAAGCCATCTGTACACTTGATGCAAAAAGCTATCAACCCAGCTAAACAGAACATAAGTCACGAGGAACTAGATAGAATTATCACAAAGAAAGCACCTACAAGGGATCATTCCTCAAGATGGTGAAAGAAGAAGGTTACTTTCCTCATCAAGTGTTTAATGCTGAGGAAACCGGCCACTCCATTCCATCAAGCCATCAACGACCATCACAAAGGTAAATAAAACGACTTTATTATACGGTACAGTTTATTAATTTAATTATAATACCATAGCACATTTATTATACATAAAATAAGGTTTATTTCGTGTAGTTTTAAGGCTTAGAAAATTAGAAAGTTATGTTTTATGGGGACCTGGGAACAGATTATTCTCATTTTAATGGTTTCCTATGGGAAATTAATTTTTGGGATACACACTTTTCACCTTACACACTCTGTCTGGGAACCAATTAAGTTCGTAAGCCAAGGTATCACTGTACTGTATTGTCCGGCCCACCCAAAAATATTTCTTTTCCCTCTGTTCGCATTTCTTCAGAGGGTTTCCAGTCATGGATGTGGAGGGGACTCACCTTCCTGCTGCCATTTTTGTTCTTTGGTCAAGTGAGTTGAATTTCCAAAGCTTTCTTAACTCATTCACTGCCAGACGATGTGCAAAAGTATGTCCACTCCAGTGCCCAGGTTTGTGTCTTTTTCACTCAAATTGCAGAACCCACACAATATTGCGTTTTAAGGGCTACATAAACATACAATGCAGCGTAAATCAGACACCTAATAACATTCCTCGTCGTCACAGTTCTGGCAGCTGTACAATGGCATCACACTCTTCAAGATGTTCCAGCTACCAGAGTGCAAAGAGTGGCAGGTGTGTCACCTAATATGTTCAACTTCAAAAAGCAATCGATTGAAATCCAATTCCAAACTAATATTTGCTTTTTTTTTGTGCTCGAGGTGGCGATGTGCTGCTGCTCTTACATGACTCTGTTTCTCGGCAACTTCTTCACCACGCTGGGGGTGGTCTACCACAAGTACATGATGAACCAAGACAAGCCCAAGTCCTTATAGGACTTTAGCGTTTGTACCTCCATTTTACTGTTACGCTTATCCGCTCTCCTTGCGTTGTCACTCAGTGACTGACGCTCTGAGGTCGTGGGTTATCGGAGAATTGTTACCCAAGTGTACTTAATTATCATGTGATTCATCGGTATACAGTACGTCACAAAAAACATGTGCACGGTCCCGTATCTGATGATTAAATGCACTCCTGTAAAAATGCAGCTTGCACTGAATTACATACTGTTGTGTGGTTTTTAGGGGGCAAGTCGTAGTGTGTAATAAAATGCAGTTCGCTAAATTGACCAAAAGAGGGCGGCATCGGGACGCAGCTTCACAATTTGGCATCATTGAATCACAATTGATCCAAATTGTAATTTTGTTTGTTATCATTATTAGCCCCCCTAAAAAAATAAATAAATAAAACATTTATTCACCTATTAAATTCAATTGGAATGCTTTCCAATGCAATTCTTTCATTCTCAACCATTTGCCCTGGGCAAGTTTTATTTTTAACAAGTCGGGCACACATTCATATGTATAATGTCACGCTAGTGATCTTCTTATACGACCGCGCAACTTCGTCCTCCGGTTTATGATTTAAAATTTTTCTTGATGCCAAGACATGAAAGAAGGCGAGAAAAAGGGGCGCCATAAGATCACAGGCAAAGTGCAGCTGAAAGTTTAAAATGAAAAGCAGCTTTACACCCCCAATTTGCTGCCGCGGAACTTCTGTAGAAGGAGGGAGAGCGTGGAGGGGGTGTATCCGTGAGGGCTGGAGGGTGAGGTTGGTGAAGGGGGGATTCTCTTGTGCCAGTCTGCTCCTCTTTCATGTTCCTCATTAAAGTCTAGAAGGGGAACGAGAAGCCCAAGGACAAACTATGTAAGGGATGAGGAGGAGGAGGGGGCTACCAAAACGGCTTTTTTAGCCCAAGAATTGTTCACCTTAATTTTGTAAACAATCCCATATGTAGGTCAATATGCTAAGCTATTATTTACTCCCTGGAAAATAAACATTACACCACAATTTGACTGGGCAAATGATGTCATAGTTGCAAGTAACTTTTAGTTGCTGCATAAGAATTCGTGTGTATGAAATAATCTGTCTTCCTCTTGTGGTGGTATAAATAATAATAATGATAATAATAATAATAAATTTCATTTACAAGCGCCTTTCAAAACTCTCAAAGTCACTTTACAGTCACAGGATAAATGTTTCTAAGGGTGAGCAGCGGCAGCCACACGCTCCACTCAACCCGGAAGTAACTCAAATAGAATACTCAGACAAATAGATAGAAAGCTAGCTAGCAAGCCAATAGATAGCTAATAGCTAGCCAGCTAGATAGTCATTTATAAAAGCCTTTTTCAGTTTTTTATGTGTGATATATCATGAATATCCACAAGTAATTGACACCCTCTTTTCTACTAGATGGGTGTAATGGGTTCCTCACAAAACATCAACATAGTTACTGGTACTGTCTCAATGAAGTGCCTCAACTAATGCTAACATACCGGTAAGTAGTATTTTTGTTAAAGTGAAGCAACGTAAATCATAGGTAATTGGCCACAATATGCCACAAAATGGTGCATATAATTACCATAATCTAAATGAAGCACCTCAACTCACTACAGCATAGTTCTTTGACATAAAAATACTTCAGTACAGTAATAATAATAATAATAAAATAATAATAATAATTTCATTTATAAGCACCTTTCAAAACTCTCAAGGTCACTTTACAGTCACAGGATACGTTTTTCTGCGCGTGAGCAGCGGCAGCCACAGGCACCACCTTCCGGTTGTTCACTCAACCCGGAAGTAACTCAAATAGATAGAAAGCTAGCTAGATAGCTATATAGCTAAAACATAGCTAGCTAGATAGCCTGCCAGGGAGCTAAATAGCAAATAGCTAGCTGGCCAGAAGCTAGCTACATAGCTGGATAGCTAGGTAAATCTTCTTCGTTTCCTTTTTGACTGAAAAAAAAAACCCAATCATGGATAGAAAGGGGTTTTTGGGACGATAACGCCCTCAAACGACGCGCAGGGTGTCACCCGCATTGCAGCAAATTAGTTTCTGCGGGTTTTCAAAGCAAGTGAATACGACAAATATACCCTAACATATAAATACAGTAAAGTCTCGTTATATCGATATCGGATATATCGATAGTCCCGGTTATATCGATACTATTTCTATGCACGCACGGAGAAAATTACATGCAAACAGGGTCTGATATATCGATAGTCCCGGTTATATCGATATTTTTTCGGACTCCCTTGAATATCGATATAACGAGACTTTACTGTACGTATTTGACAACTGTGACCTTATGAACTTTGTCATTGTGTTTGGGCTGAAGGGACATTTGACAAAGCAGCAGCACCCTTCCACACAATATTTTATTTTTTTCCCCAAACATGGTACTGGTACCTTTTTCACACCTCTACCTTCAAGCTAACTGGCCTCCCTGCTGGACACAGATAAGGAGCCACTCACTCCTTTGCGGCCTGGACAGCTCGTCCACTGGGGAGGCTTGTTATCTTCAGCAGGTCAGACACGTGCTCATTTCCTATGGGAGGTGATAAGCTTATATCAGAGGGATGATTAAAAGAGAAGTAGGAAGAATTGTAGCCCAGAAGGGCTGAGAGGGGAATCTTTGATTAAGAATGAGGATCGTAAGCCGTGCGCGATGTGCACAAAAAGTCTTGGGACATCCCATAAAATAAATCAAAGCCGTATTGCACAGTTGTATCCTTCAAGACTTTTGGGTGCAGTGTATGTGTATATAATAATAATAATACATGTCATTTATAAGCGCCTTTCAAAACTCTCAAGGTCACTTTACAGTCACAGGATAAGTTTTGCAATGGGTAGAGCAGCGACAGCCACACGCGCCAGCGTTCACTCAACCCCGGAAATAACTCAAATAGATAGAAAGCTAGTTAGCTAGCCAAGAGATGACTAATACTAGCAATACATTTCATTTACACGTCACAATTGAAATGACAATTATAAGGAAAGAAACAATATGTGTATTATATATGTTTATAATATATGTCTAATATATAATGGTGGTGCTGTTCGACCATGTAGTTTGATGTTCTTCCGCCGATAACTAGTCCGCCAGCTATGGTGGCGCTCCATGTGTTTCCCGAAAACTAGTTCGTATGCCAATATTATATACTTGTGAATTTAATATTAGTAATTTCGTTAGCTAAAGCATTCGTAAGCCGAGGTATCACTGTGTGTGTGTATGTATGTATATATATATATATGTATATGTATGAGTCTTGACTCATACCTTTGCCCTAATTTTCTTCAAATGATGCCAATCAAAGTTGATTGGTGTCATAATTCATTCATCCGTTTTATATAAATGCTTCAGTCAAATGAGTCCCTCTCGAAAACAAGTGTTAATGCTATGAATGCCCCCCCACTTCCCCCCATAACTTCCCCTCTCTCATTAGCAAATGAAGTCCCACAGCAGCATGCCATGTGAACGGTGGGGACAACACAATGAAATATCCATAATTAATAAGAATGTGGTGATGGGGTTTTTTGATTGCATCCACTTGTCTAATGAGACTGAAACCTTCAAGGCCCCCGCCGAGTGCAGGAAAAAAGAGAATTCATCTTTATTTTAAAGGCGATAGGCCCCAGCAGGACAGTACCTACCTGAGAACTACCACCTAACTGAGCTCTGAGCGACCCCCTGACTATTCACCATGCTGATTGCGCACTGCTGGTTGCCATAGCAGCAGCAACCAAATTCAGACAAGAATGGTATGGTATGTATGTATGTATGTATGTATGTATGTATGTATGTATGTATGTATGTATGTATGTATCTATGTATGTATGTACAGTAAAGTCTCGTTATATCGATATCGGATATATCGATAGTCCCGGTTATATCGATACTATTTCTATGCACGCACGGAGAAAATTACATGCAAACAGGGTCGGATATATCGATAGTCCCGGTTATATCGATATTTTTTCGGACTCCCTTGAATATCGATATAACGAGACTTTACTGTATGTATGTATGTATGTATGTATGTATGTATGTATGTATGTATGTATGTGTGTGTGTGTGTGTGTGTGTGTGTGTGTGTGTGTGTGTGTGTGTGTGTGTGTGTATGTATGTATGTATGTATGTATGTATGTATGTATGTATGTATGTATCAATCAATCAATCCAAATGTTCAATATAAACATTCAAATACAAATATTCATCCATTGTCTCCGACAGTCCTTGACCCACATTTCAGGTGCGTTGGGCCCTTAGGAGGTGTCGGATGAACAAGTAGACAACAAAGTGCTTGATTGAGTAAGTCCACTCCCACACACATGCACACACACACATGGACACAGCGACTTCTTATAGACCAGATGGCCGATCTCTCCGAGCCCTGAGAAAATTAATCACAAAATATTTTTTGGCCTCACGTCCACCCGCATACAAACCCGACTAAATGCATGGTAGACCCCCGTCGCGCACAGCTAGCCGTGTATCAGGTGCACTCAATGGTCGATCGTGGACTGGAGATTGAGTTTTGTGGCTTGAACACGCCGGGCCCTGCTTGACATCATTCTCTATTGAATTCAAAACCACATGACCATCTGCATTTATCCAGGCTTGAAGATTGCTAAAACATGAACGGATTTATTTTCAGAGCACACAAGCCTTTTGGTTCCCAATTTAGGTACGATTCTTCAATTACTCTGGATAAAAAAAATAAAGGTTCCTTTTCACGATTGGCTTCTTTCATCAAGATGAGGGGTGTTCTTACCACGACCTGGAAAAATCAATGCCAAATTGTCAAGGGTTTTTCTTATATGTACACAAAACGGCGTGTAACCTGAAAAAATGGACCACATGAACTCATTCACTGCCATTCACAAATTTATTCGGGAATTGAAAATATCAAATAGAGCACCATTCCCATTTTTTTGTTATGCTTGGGTACCGATAAAGTGCTGGCCATGGCCTTTGGCAATGTTTTTCTTTTCCATAAGGGGGCAGCATTTCCATTTTTTTCCATGTTAGACGCTTTGTTCCAGCTTCAGCTGTTGTTAAAGCGCTATATAAACCAATATGTATGTATTGTATTTTGTAAAGCCACCCCCATTTCAAGCTCATATAACTCCAGACCCATATAATTTAGGAATTAACCCTTTTTTTCTGATGAGAGAAGATAGTCTACGGTTTCTTACGCTGCTTTGAATGTTTATGTAGTCCTAAAATTCAATATTCTATATATTTGAGTTTATTATTATTATTATTATTATTATTATTATTATTATATTATTATTATGTGGGTCCTGGAATTCAAATGAAAATGACAAAAACCCTGGCACCGGAGCGGACACATTTTTGCACATGTCTGGCAGTGAATGAGTTAATTGTTATGGTGTATTGTGCTTTCTACTATCTTTGTGACTAATTTATTGCCTGTATGATAGTTGTCCATATTAAGCGCTTTGTTACAGCTTCAACTGTTGTTAAAGCGCTATAGAAACCAATATGTATGTATTGCATTGTATTTTGGACAGCCGCCCTCATTTCAAGCTCATATAACTCCACATCCATATAATTTAGGAATTAACTATTTCTGATGACGCAAGAGAGTCTAGGGTTTCTAACACTGTACTGAATATTAATATAATCCTAAACCGCAATAGTCTGTGGGTCCTGCAATTTGAGTGAAAAATGACACAAACCCTGGCACTGGAGTGGACACATTTTTGCACGTCTGGCATTGAACGAGTTAAGCACTTCTTCTTTTTCCACTGATGGATGCAGAAAGCTCTCAGTAAGCGGTCTGAATGCAATGCCGAAGCACAAAAGTGCTGTGTGACAGCTTTAAAAATATCACACGCATTTATTTCTTTCTGTTTCACTGTTCGTCTTTTTTTTTTTTTTTTGCATTTACTCCCTAAAGGCTCATTGTTGTCGTCTTCACTGCGGCCATTGTTGCAAAGCACCGGTCTCCCCTGGTTACCACCGGACCGGCTTTTAATGGCCGCGCTGCCTCTCTCAGTCTGGCCTTCAGTCCATCAGCGCTCAAACTGGGGTCCTCGCTGTCATATCTTATAACCCTGCAAAATAATCAGAACATTTTAACGTCTCCTCGAGTTTTATTTTCATTCGTTATACATTGCGCGCTAGATTTAAGCTAGTGGAACTTCATCGGAAAATGTTCGGCTCCATCATAATAATAATCCATTTCATTTCTAAGCGCCTTTCAAAACTCAAGGTCACTTTACAGTCACAGAATCAGTTTTTCTGCGCGTGAGCAGCGGCGGCCACATGCGCCAGCGTTCACTCAACCCGGAAGTAACTCAAATAGATAGAAAACTAGCTAGCTAGCTCATAGATACTAGCTAGATAGTCACATAGCTGATAGTCATATAGCTAATAGATAGCGAAAGCAAGTAGATAGGCAGCTAGGTAGATAGCGAATAGCTATCAGAATCGGAAAACCTTTATTCGTCCCACAATTGGGAAATTTGCAGAGAGCTAATGGATAGCCAGCTAGGTAGCTAGCTAGATAGTAAATTGATAGCAAATGGACAGCCAATAGATCGCCAGCTAGGTAGCTAGCTAATAGATAGCAAGCTAGACAGTTAGCTAACTACCTAGATAGCCATATAGCTAATAGATAGCAAATGGATAGCAAATAGATAGGCAGCTAGGTATATAGTGAATAGATATCAGAATCAGAAAACCTTTATTCGTCCCACAATGGGGAAATTTGCAGATAGCAAATGGATAGCCAGCTAAGTAGCTAGCTAGATAGCAAATAGATAGCCAGCTAGCTAGCTATCTAATAGATCGCAAATAGATAGCCAGCTAGGCAGCTAGCTAGATAGCAAATAGATAGGAAATGGATAGCAAATAGATAGCCAGCTAGGTAGATAGCAAATAGATAGCAAATGGATAGCAAATTGATTCCCAGCTTGGTAGATAGCAAGCGAATAGCTAGCTAGCTGGATACAAGATGTGTTTTTCTCTTTGTTTGATGTTTAGTTTGACGCGAACTGGGATTGGTGATAAACGGTGTGAAATTTCTCTGAAATAAAAGGTGCCTTTCACCTGTTTCCAAACGTCTTACTTGCGCACTGTGAACACCATCTGGGAACAACACAAGTCTTAATGTGATGTGATGTGATGATTGAGTGCCGAGGCTGCGGTGACCTCACTGCGGTGACCTCACCTGGGGTAGTCACTCAAATTATAGGGGTTTATTGGCCTTCCGTTGGGGTTTCTTTCTCGCCCAATTGCAGTCGTGGCGGTACACGTTGTCTCTTGCAGACATTCGGTGAAAGTTCGTAACTGTGCTAGGATAAATAGAAAAGCTATTTAAAAAAATGGCCATCCATTGCTCTATGCCAGGGGTGTCAAAGTCATTTTTTGCCGTGGGCCACATTGTAGTTATGGTTTCCTATCGAGGGCCGTTATGAATTTGGGGAACCCATTAAAATGTTTAAATCCCTTCAAATATTACATATAGAGCACACAGCAAATTAATGAATAACTCGTTTTCAAATCTGAAGTCAAGAATAATGACTTTTATTGTGGTTGACATCCAAAAATATGAAATTTTGGCTCAGATTTTAGCAATCATCATGGAATTTAACAAGTTTGATTTGCTTTCGTGGGCCGAAAAAAATGACCTGGCGGGCCGGATTTGGCTCGCGGGCCTTGACTTTGACACCTGTGCTCCATGGTGATCTCTCACTACTTACAGTCAAACATAGCAATACTATGTATTGCTATGTTTTTCCAAGTAAATATTATATAACTCGACTTTTCATCTATCGCAGATGGGCCTGGTCCTCATTAACGGCAAAAAAAAGATATTGTCATCTTTTTATGCTGTAAATATTTCACATTATTTCTTTTTATCCCTTTTATCTTAGTGTGATCTGCTGCATCCGTCGAGACACCGACCCGCTTGCCCCAAATGTAGAAATGACCTGGAAATTTAATTTGGAGACACGTATGGATACAACACATATAAAGAAGGTAAATCTCTTCCATATGATTGTCTTTGTGCGATCATGTTCCAGAACTAAAACAATAAAAGTGACTTAATAATATTGAGCTATTCACTCCTCCGTCTTACCTTAGAGCCAGTGGGCATTTTTCGCCGTTTAACGTAATTCACTTTTGGATATTACGGACATAAATCTCCTTTAATTGTCAGGCTGTTTGCCGCTCCTTTGCTCTCATTTCCTTCTGACAATTCACAACCTTGACTTGGTCTGGCACCCCCGCAGTGAAGCGCTCTGGCCCCGCGATCTCTGTGACCGCTGCGTGTGCTGCGCAAGCATGGCCGCCATCCTTAAAAAAACAATGTTTACAAAGATTAACATTAATTTTGTTGTCCATGAAATATCAATACAATACATATTGATTTATATAGCGCTTTAACAACAATTCCAGAACCCCCAGAATATTGAGTTTTAGGACTACATAAACATTCAATACAGGGTTAGAAACCCAAGACTCTCTTATTTCATCAGAAAAATATAGATAATTTCTAAATTATATGGGTCTGGAGTTATATAAGCTTGAAATTAGGGCGGCTGTCTAAAATACAATGCAATACATACATATTGGTTTATGTAGCGCTTTAACAGAACAACGATTAACATGAACAGCTATCATATACAGGAAATAAAGCAGTCACAAAGATAGTAGAAAGCACGATAAACCACGATAATTATCATTAACTCATTCACTGCCAGACATAAGCAAAAATATGTCCACTCCAGTGCCAGGGTTTTTGTCATTTTCACTCAAATTGCAGAACCCACAGAATATTGAGTTTTAGGACTACATAAACATTCAATGTAGCGTAAGAAAACTTAGACTATCTTCTTTCATCAGAAAAAAAAGAGTTAATTCCTAAATTATAATGGTCTGAAGTTATGTGAGCTTGAAATGGGGGTGGCTGTACAAAATACAATATATACATGTTGATTTATATAGCGCTTTAACACCAGCTGAAGCTGGAACAAAGCGCTAACATGGTAAAAAGGGAAATCCTGCCCCCTTGTGGAGGAGAAAAAAAAATGCCAGAGGCCATAGACAGTGCTTGATCGGCACCCCAAGCATGAAAAAACAAAGCCTGAACAAAATCGAGAATCGCGTTTTTCGTCATATTTTGAATTCCCGAATACATTTGTGAATGGCAGTGAATGAGTTAATATATCATATTATTATTTTGTATGACATATCTGCCCATTTTAGGTTGACAAAACAGCTATTGGCTGGCTATCTATTGGCTATGAATTAGCTGGCTAGCTATATATTAGTTATCTATTAGCTAGCTAGTTTCTATCTATTTGAGTTACTTCCTCTAGCTAGTTTTCTATCTATTTGAGTTACTTCCGGGTTGATTGAACGCTGGCGCATGTGGCTGCTGCTGCTCGCCCACAGAAAAACTGATGCTGTGACTGAAAAGTGACCTTGAGAGTTTGGAAAGGCGCTTAGAAATGAAATGTATTATTATTATTACAATTTAAAAAAAATCTAATAGTCAAACTGAACACCCTGACTTCAGTCCCCGTCGGCAACAGAGCGACAAAAAAAAAAAATGAAAAATAAACCAGAAGCGAACAAAGAAGTTTGACTTGCTTTAAAAATTGAATGATTTGGCAAGAGCGCGCTCATATTTATTCCCCCCTCAGGGTGGAAACGGGAGTAGAACTTTGCATGAGGTTGAGGATTTTTTTTTCTTCCCCCTGCCAAGTTCAATGATGTTTTTTTAAAGTCCTTTCACTCGCTTTTTGATGAAAAACAGACTCGGGCTAGCAGAGGATATTCAGAGAGAAAGAGAGAGACGTGCATCTGGATTTTTACTCCTGAAACAAGCACACCCTGACACTTTGAATGATATGTCCCAATGCCGCCAGATTAAAAAGTATGCGAACCATTTAAATCAGAATTATCTTCATTGGCCAAGTATGTAAAACACACATGTAGAATTTGTATCCGGTACACACAGTCACAGTGATACCTTGGCTTACGAACTTAATTGGTTCCCAGAAAGTGTGTGTAAGGCGAAAAGTGTGTATTCCAAACATTAAGCCGAAAGGAAAAGAAGAATACGGTGATACCTCGGTTTACGAACCCCTTGGCTTACGAACTTTTCAGTTTACGAACTTTTTGGTTTATGAACTTTTTGGTTTACGAACTTTTTGGTTTACGAACTTTTTGGTTTACGAACGTTACATTTATGAAAAATTTACCTTGGCAGACGAATTTTGCCTTGGCATACAAACTTTTTTTGTCCACGGAGCTGCCTCAACGAGTGATGTGTCGTTCGCGAACGAGCCCGTTCTTCGAACAACCAAATTTTTCATCAATTTCCCGCCCCCAGCCTTCGGGTAAAGCCACATGATTGGTCAAGAACGTAGCAGTGAGGGTAGGGGGTGGTTTAAACATTAAATAGACAGGCAGACGACAGTGAGAGAGTTTCAACTTTGATAGTTCAAAGGCAGAGTGTAGACTGCAAGGTTAAAATATCCCATCAATCAGGCTCCACAAACAACCCGCACAAGCCATTTGTACACTTGATGCAAAAAACTATCAACCCAACTAAACAGAACACAATTGGTGAAGAACTAGATAAAATTATCGCAGGGAAAGCACCGCCCAGGGATCATTCCTCAAGATGGTGAAAGAAGAAGGTTACGTTCCTCATCAAGTGTTTAATGCTGATGAAACCGGCCACTCCATTCCATCAAGCCATCAACGACCTTTAGTAAGGTCAATAAAACGACTTTATTATACAGTACAGTTTATTTCTTTAATTATAATACCATATCACATTTATTATACATAAAATAAGGTATATGTTGTGTAGTTTTAAGGCTTACAAATTAGAAAATTATGTTTTATGGGGACCTGGGAACGGATTATTCTCATTTTAATGGTTTCCTATGGGAAATTAATTTTTGGGATACACACTTTTCGCCTTACACACTCTGTCTAGGACCCAATTAAGTTCGTAAGCCAACGTATTACTATATATATATATATATATATATATATATATATATATATATATATATATATATATATATATATATATATATATATATATATATATATATATATATATTTTAGGCCTCTGTTTGGAAAAAAAGGACAAAGAGTGGGAGGTTTCTACTGTTGCCAAAACAAAAGAAGTATGCACGTGTGTCCGTAGATGAAAAACTCGTTTATGAGCCGCCTGCAAATAGATTTCAGTGTGAGGGGGAGAGAGAATTTGACTCTTGTCCAAAGCAAATAGTCCCCTCCATGATGAGGTGCAACATGCGCTATTACGCTGCTGGCCCCGGTTTGTGGACCACTTGGCAAGGGAATGTAAAACCACGGGAATTAAGTAGCTCCCGCTCTTGTGTAAGCCTTCCCGGTCGCTCATGCCGCATCCGCATACCAACTCATGATCAAGTCCATGTGCAAAAAAATAAACATTTTGCAGACTGGTGATCTGCTCACCTATTTAGTTACTCATTAATCCCCGCATAGCTACTTGACTAACCGTTTACATAATCCATTCCAATAATAACTAATTTATCTTAAATGGTTTGTCTAAGGCAAAAATTAATATAAGGCAAGAAAACAGAATGTCGTCGGTGTCACGTTTTTGCGAGGTGGTGATGGCGGGTGTGGATCCCAAAAAGCAGGCCGGAGGGAGCAGGAGGTTTTTTGACAAATTGTATTGAATTAAAGTCAGCGGGAACAAAATGTAAAACATCAAAATCATCTGAACGGAAAAAATACAAAGTAGCAAAAGAAGACCAAAAGTAAAAGTCTGCCAAGGTTAAACAAACACATACAATACACAATGCATGCAGCAACCAAGCAGCAAACAAACAATGAACCGGCCCCGGATGGTCGTGCCGGGTGTCCTTTTAAGTGTCAATGATTAAACGACCAACACCTGCGAGGCTGCAGGCAGGGCTGACGTCGCTACCCGCTGGTCGCCAATCTGATCGGGACGACCATCACCTGTGAGGTGTAGGCGGGGCCGACAGCGCCCCCCGTTGGTCGCCAACCAGATCATGACAGTCGGTCTTGTTTGAACACGTACCGGAACTAATGTATTGCGTATGTGGAACTGTCGCGGCTTAGAATTGAAGCGGATTTACAGTACGTGAGATTTCTCGTACTTCTTCTCGTAAATCGATGCTACAGCGTCATGTTTGCTTTCAACATTTAGCTTGTAGACGACGTGCACATTTTATCATGTCATGTCCCTGATACACTAGTGAAAAGGACGCTTTGATCCTCTCCTCTTTTATCTTTATACAACACAGAGGGTGCAGAAAGTGCTTAATAATAATAATAATAATAATAATAATAATACATTGTATTTATAAGCACCTTTCAAAACTCTCAAAATCACTTTACAGTCACAGGATCAGTTTTTGTGTGGGTGAGCAATGGCAGCCACATGCGCCAGCGTTCACTCAACCCGGAATAACTCAAATATAAATGCTCAATGAATAGCTAGGACATCGGAAAAAAAGAAGAAACAAACTATATAAAGCACACATAAATCAAGTTCTCACACTATATGTCAAATTTACGTGGTAAGCAGAGCTGCGTTGAGGTATTTTGAATGCACCAACAATATACATGTATATATAATACATTTCATTTATCAGCGCCTTTCAAAACTCTCAAGGTCACTTTACAGTCACGGGATAGGTTTTTCTTTGGGTGAGCAGCGGCAAACAGTCAACCCGGAAGTCACTCAAATAGATTGAAAGCTAGCTAGCTAGATAATAGATAACTAATATATAGCTAGCTTCATAGCCAGCCAGCTAGCCAGATAACTATATACTTTAGTTAATAGATAGCTAGCCAGCCAGCCAGATAGCAAATAGATAGCTTACTAGGATTGACTGTCTGCGTCTTTTGTGCTATGTCACATTATTTGTTATTTAGTTTTTTTATTGTTTTGACTTCAAGATGGCGCCGCGGGAGTGGCTGCCTTTCCAGCAGCTTCTGTATTTTGTTTTTCTACTTCTTTCATTCCTTTCATCTTCATTTCATCACTTTGCTTATGTGAAAAAAAAAAAAAAAAATAATAATAATAATAATAATAATACATTTCATTTATGAGCGCCTTTCAAAACTCTCAAGGTCACTTTACAGTCACGTGATAAGTTTTTCTTTGAGTGAGCAGCGGCAGCCACACAATGTAAATTTCTCTACTGCGAGACTAATAATACTGCAATATTAGCCAATGCAGTTTACCTCTGGCTTGCAAAATAACACACCACATGCTAAATTAATATTTTTTTTAATATATAATCCTCCTCCAATGCAGAATGTTCCTCGCTATTGTAGGATTTGTAACAGTGTTTTATAAACATTCATTATGTTGGGGCACTGCCCACTTGCCCTGTAATTGGAATTTTAGAAGGCTTTTGCCATGGAGAAACCTACTGATTGCTCAGCCCTCAAACCATTTATTTCCATCTCAAAATGCCACCGGGCAAATTGAAAACTTGATTTCTTTGATTGACATTGTGTGTTCCCCGTGACAACCTGCGCATCATCAAAAACCCCGCCGGCGAACAACAAAAGGAAATGACATGGCTTTTAGAGAACGGAGCCACAAAGCCGTAAATGTTTCACGGTTGCAACAGCTGAAGGGGCTTGTGTGAGGGCGACAGGACAGCTGGGTGTGGTTTTGGGGCGTGGGGGGAGGGGCACACCCTCCCACCCCCCTGGATGCTTCACTGTGACAGCTGTTTTTTTTTTTTTTGCAATCACATATTTCTTAGTTTGTCTTCCTTTTTACCTCAAATATAGTTCTACTTTGATTATTTTGCAAAATTAGCTGCTTAGCTGAAAAGTGCATGGAGGACTGTCGCTTTCCTATCCCACATGCAACGGCACTGCTAAATTATTAGCCAAATTATTATTATTTTTTTTATTATTGGCAGAATAAGAGCCCAGATACAGTGATACCTCAGTTTACGAACCCCTTGGCTTACGAACTTTTTGTTTTACGAACGTTACATTTATGAACATTTTACCTTGGCATACGAACTTTACCCTGGAATACAAACTTTTTTCGTACACGGAGCTGCCTCGATGAGTGATGTGTCGTTCGTGAACGAGCCCGTTCTCCTAACAACCAAATGGCAACCGACTGTTTTTGTCCTCTATTCCCCACCCCCAGTCTTCTGTTAAAGCCACGTGATTGGTCAAGAACGCAGCAGTGACGGGAGGGTGGTTTAAACATTAAACAGACAGGCAGACGACAGAGAGAGAGTGATAAAATGGATAGAAAACAGTGAAATTTGGACTCGTTTCAACTTTGATAGGTCAAAGGCAGAGTGTAGACTGCAAGGTTAAAATTCCCATCAATCAAGCTCCACAAATAACCCGCACAAGCCATCTGTACACTTGATGCAAAAAGCTATCAACAAAATATAACACAATTGATGAGGAACTAGATACAATTATCACAGAGAAAGCACCTACAAGGGATCATTCCTCAAGATGGTGAAAGAAGAAGGGTACGTTCCTCATCAAGTGTTTAATGCTGATGAAACCGGACACTATATTCCATCAAGCCATCAACAAACATCACAAAGGTCAATAAAACCACTTTATTATATAGTACAGTTTATTTATTTAATTATAATACCATAGCACTATTTATTATACATAAAATAATGAATATTTTGTGTAGTTTTAAGGCTTAGAAAATTAGAAAGTAGAACATTATGTTTTATGGGGACCTGGGAATGGATTATTCTCATTTTAATGGTTTCCTATGGGAAATTAATTTTTGGGATACAAACTTTTCACCTTACACACAGTCTGGGAACCAATTAAGTTCGTAAGCCAAGGTATCACTGTAATATTCTTTATTTAGTTTTAAAAAAGTTATCATCACGTGACTGTAAAGTGTCCTTGAGAGTTTTGAAAGGCGCTTAAAAATAAAATGTATTATTATGCATCAGATTCAGCATTATCACATTGTTTTTACAATTTAAACATGATGTGTAGTTTTTGTCTTGTCTGAAGAAAGCCACAACAGATTCTCATTTATTTTTATTTTTATTTTATTCACTTATTTAATTTTTTTTTGGGGGGGGGCTCTGAAATGCAAAAAAAATGGAAGCAATCCATTATTTAGAAGCCATGACTTCAAAGGAGACATTTTGTTTTTTTTTGCCTGGAGCAATGAGACACGCCCAGGTCATAATATGAGATTATATAAACATCAATTATTTCTTTCATGATGTTACAATATTTAATTCTATATTTTTTAATGCATGGATACATTTTAATATATTTGTAAATTGCATTTGGGGGGGGAGAATTGTTTTTATATCTTAATTACATTTGAAACCCAGTGCTACTCAATGAATAAAATTGGTTTGTACTTAATCCCACTTTTGCGCCCAAATGTTAAACAGGAATGGCTTTTAACAATTTATGGCCTGATTTTATATTCTTAATTCATTCATTTCAGCTTACATTTATAATTGTATTTTGATTAAAAAAAAAAAACATTAATCAGAATACAAATTCGGAATAATAAACCATTCCGAAGAGCATGTGATTAGGTGCGGTTTTGTGATAAGGAATTGGACCTTGAGGATTTTGATGAGGTGGTAAATTAAGACATGATAAGAGGGTTGTGACATGCACGCGCGTACCCCAAAAAAGCCCACCCAAGGGCTAACCACGAGGCTGCGATCCTCATTATTTCCCTCCTTTACTTCAATCTGGTCTCAATTTTGTGGCCTTGGCTTGTCTCCACTCCGTTAGTCTCCTTCCACAATGTCATATTTCACTTGTCTCCCCTAAAAATGTTGCCTCCTTCTCTCATCCACTTTATATATATTCTTTACTTTACTTCAATATTTTCTTTGATCCTCTCCTCTTTCAATCTAGGACTGCTTCATGGAACAAAGAGGGTACAGAAAGTGCTTAAAGGACAACCGACACCATTTTTTTTGTTTCCTAACTGACATCAGAAAATCGTTTTATAGCATCTAAAATACCCAAAACACGCCGGCTGATATTTTTAGTCAAATGCAAAACACCAATAAAAATGATTTAGTGTCCAAAACTACTGACGAGTTTCAGAAGGTCCCGCCCCCTTGTTCGTGACGTCACGCCAGGACGTCTTTATTGTCAGCTTTATTGTCAAATATGCTAATATGCATGACATACAGCACAGATTAAATTACTGTCTTCTCGGACCCAGCATGCAAGGCACTTGACTTTAACAAACATAATAAACATGAAAATGCCAATAAAAATGAAAATAAAATAAAATAATATGACACATACACAACACTGCCTTTCCAGCAGCTCCTGTGTTTTGCTTTTCTACTTTCATTTCTTTCATAACTTTGCTGCTGTGAAATGTAAATTTCTCCACTGCGAGACTAATAAAGGGAAATCCAATCCAATCCAACCCAACACAAAGACACAGAGAGTCATTCATTCTTCAGGACGTGCTGTACCCTCTTTGTGATGACATGAAGCAGTTCTAGATGAAAGAGAGGATCAAAGCATCAAAACAATGGCTTCACATTCGGAGAAGATGCTTTCTTGTTACTCCTCCAGTTATGAATATGATTCAAATACAGTAAAGTCTCGTTATATCGATATTCAAGGGAGTCCGAAAAAATATCGATATAACCGGGACTATCGATATATCCGACCCTGTTTGCATGTAATTTTTTTCCGTGCGTGCATAGAAATAGTATCGATATAACCGGGACTATCGATATATCCGATATCGATATAACGAGACTTTACTGTAGTTATGAAGAGGAAAGCATAAATGTTTACAATCGATTAAAGAAGTCCTCCCGTATCAATTTGAGCCGTCAGGACTCCAATGTAGCGTCCCAGAAAATGCACAAGATGGCGCCCAAGCTCCGGTAGAAATGGGCTGATTTGTTTGTTGGGAATTTGTGTCAACTAGTATCAAATAGTACTTTTTGTGCAACACACAACGATTCATCATCGTGTTATGTTATATTCAGTCTTAAAATGTAAAATATAGCTCTATGCCGTGGAATCTTTGTAAAATACGCTCAGTAGAAGTCATTTGAAGTGATTTTACAAATTATGGACACAACTTGTCCGCAGGTGTCGGTTGTCCTTTAACTCGTGTCCTTAACTCCTTCACTTGTATCCTATTGTTTTTTTTTTCTCTTGTGTCCCTCCTTCCTCTCTCCTTTTTTTCCCCCCACGCGTGTCTTCGTCACCTTCGTGGTCTCCTCCTCCTGCTCCTCCTCCCTCTCAGTTCTCGTCTAGCCTCCTCACCGGCTTGCATCTTCTTTTGGGGCTCCAATCTAAGAACTTGTTCTCGCTCTCCTTCGCACTTGATTTAGTTCTGACTAGCTGGGATACAGCGAGCATCGACGGACGACATGACTCTCCGGCAACGAGGAGCGATTTTCTGCCTTTTTCTCTTTCTAAACTTCTGGAATGGTGAGTTGAAAGCAACTTTTGACTTCTTTGGATGTTCAACGCGTGTGTTTGAAGTGTACTTTGATGAGTACTTTGATGAGTCGATTTTCAAAGGACGCTGTTTTATATTGTAACTTGTTGGCGTCCCGTCAGCCCCACGATAGCACAATTCATTTGAAAGATAATTCACGATGTATTTTCACGATATACGCACTTTATAAAACGGGTCTATGTATATTTATTAACTTTTAACACAACAGAAAGTCTTGCTTTTTTTGCAAATGGGATCAAAGCGTGGTTGAAATTTTACGCACTTGATACAATGTCAATTAGCCTGCTAATACGCAACTTGGACCACCATCATCTCGTATTTTTTTCAAACGTTACCAATAATTTAATGAATAATCACAATAATGTATATTATTACGATCCCAATTTACGAGCAAAGACGTTTAACTAGCATGGAGATTCGTGCTTCACGTTATCACCTGGTGAATTTAACATTATTTTGTATACGTCGCTAAAGTCTGTCGTTGAGTTAATATAATCTAGTTATGCCACTTTTTCGCCTCCTTCGTGAATATTGCCTCAATGTCAATAATTTCGATTTGTTATAACGTGTTTTTATTACTGTTAACTATTGCTTAAAACAACGTATTGCAAACACGGTGTTTAAGCCTAAAATGGAGTCGTTTGAGTACAGCATTATTTATTCGTACATTTTTTTCCCTGATGTCCAAACTGCGAATTATTGCCAACACGTTAAAAATCACACGTGGTTCTTATGTTGTAAAAGACCACATCCTTGCCCACAGGGTAAACATATACCCCCCCATCGAAAAAAATCCAGCAGCCTATTATTGTGTTGTAGTAGAACTACAGGTAGTTAATCCAAACTATCCACTTTGCAAGACGTTAAACACGTGTGATGTGTAATTTGAATTAAAGTAGCATTCCCTTGTCTCATTAGAGCCTCAATGGTGTAGTATTTTGGTTCTTGGTGAACAACAAACTGCCAAAATATTCCCTTGGACTCACTAAAGACTCATGTCTGGCTTTTTTTTGTGCTTACGATCAGCGGTTACATCTCATTAAATGTGGGTTCAAGTGCATTTATTGAATAATGCTATTAACGACGATTAATGGCTATTATCCATCCGATTGGGGGAGGGGGGGTGAAATCTCTGCTGTTTTTTTGTCAGGAAGCAAATACAACAGACAGACTGTCATTCAACAGCAAGAATGTTGGAATCCTACCGTAAATGTACCTCGCAAAAGATGATTTTTATGTAATTTTTGCATTTCTTGTGAGCGCCTTGGTCATGACAAGTGTAATAAGGAACCGTTCTCCAAGCTTAAATGCAAAAAGTTAAATATAACAGAAGTGTACAGTTTTTTCACATCCCACACCTTGAGGATCATTGACTCATGATGACCAGATGAGATAACCTTTATTTGTCTCACATTGGAGAAATTCCTATTTCACAGCATCAAAGCCATGAAACGAAGAGAAAAGAAAAAGAATAAGTAGAAAAACAAAATCCAGGAGCTGCTGTAAAGTCAGCCACTCTAGCGGCGCCATCTTGAAGTCAAAACAACAAAAACAAAAAGAAAGTAACAGATAATGTGACAACATGAAAGACAGACAGTTATTCAATGTTAAGCACTTTCTGTAGCCTCTTTGTTGTATAAAGTAGTTATAGATGAAAGAGGATCAAAGCGTCCTTTCAACCAGTGGATCAAGGACGTCATGCTGAAAATGTGCACACGTTTGCTACAAGCTAAGTTTGCTTGAATAAAAACATTCAAGCAATACAAATAAATACATAAACAAATAAATAAAAAATAAATCAATAAAATAAATTAATAAATGGATAAATAGATAAATAAATAGATAAATAAATAAATAAATAAGTAAATGAATAAATAAACAAAGAAATGAATGAATGAATGGATGAATAAATAAATAACTACATAAATAAATAATCCATCTGTGCATACATTCTTTATCCTCTGCCTTATTTTACAATGAAAAACTTTACTAAAAAAACTTTTTGCAAAAAAAAATAATATTTACTTAGTGACTTATTTACTTAATTACATATTTACAGATTGTCTCACATCTCCTGTCCCACGTAAATCCACTTCAATTCCAAGCTGCGACCCGCAGTTTCACATACGCATCTGCGCTTTTTTCTTCTCATCGTCGGCTCCTCAAGCCATGTATTCATTTAGCCGCAGACCGG
Source organism: Hippocampus bargibanti (assembly GCF_051943395.1). Taxonomy (NCBI): domain Eukaryota; kingdom Metazoa; phylum Chordata; class Actinopteri; order Syngnathiformes; family Syngnathidae; genus Hippocampus; species Hippocampus bargibanti. Next base: position 14,564,587 of record NC_142749.1, read on the forward strand.
CCAACAACACATGTTATTTGATGTGATATTTGAAAAAAAAAAATCAAAGATGGAGTATCATTCCCGAGCTTATTGTTTTGGACAGTAGTGATTCCTTATCATATGGCGATGTGATGACTTTATCTCCTTGACTCGTGCGTCGCAGAATTTTAAGTAAATGTCTGTTAAAGACAGACGTCTTTACTGAACACAAACAAATAAACGCGCTAGTGGAGGTCCCCTTGCAATGGGTCAACACTCACCTTATCCTTATTTCTCTCCCTAAATCCCTGTTTTTGACTCTATCAGCCTTGTCTTAATTAGGTTTACCACAACCTAATCCTCGTCTTCCCTTCTACCTCCTTCGGAGACCGACTAAAGCCGTCTGTTTTGGGATTAGCCTCCACGGTTGCTGATGTAGAAGCCCCCTGAAACAGGCTCTTGTCAAAAGTGGAGACGTCACGCTAATGGGGTCTTGGGGAGCACTTAGCTAAATACAATTTCTGCCCACAGGAGCATTTTTTTTTTTCAAAACCACGGCAGGTATGACAATTCAAGTAAAGTACCTTAATGCTAACCTGTATTGATTCCACGGGCCAGCGTTCATTAGCATGATAGCCATGTTGTCTGACCAGCGTGGATTTTGTTCATTAAATCAGTAGCATAGCTTTCACGGTGACATTTACAAAACACAGTCGCCGCAAAAAAACGGACTTCAATCATGCTTCCTCGGATGCCTCTGAACTCAGCGACATCCTTCAAGTTAAAATATGGGAGACAGCTGCACACCGTCGCAGTTGTTGGACGTATGGACTCTGAGAGTGCAGTGTTTTTATGAGCCGAAACATGTAGCGGCATACATAAGAAGCTAAGTAAGTAAGTTCGGAAGGGCCCGTGCTAATTTAAGGTTTGTTTGGTTTGTTTTTTCCTGAATTTACAGCGATGGCTTGATTTTTAACATCGCAGCTTGTTGAATGTCACATGGCCAACTTGCTTATTCACTCAGACCTTAGGCACTGTGATGTCATTTAGGCACTGTGATGTAATTTTTACTCGACAGCAAGTGGCAGGAGTACGAGGCAAAATGGCCGTCGCTGGTAACAAAAACCAAATATTGAAGTCGGAATGTGCCCATCGTCTTATCGCTAAGAAATGCTAATGAAGTCGTAAAGTCAAATTACAATTACTGTCAATACTGTCTGTTTATTATTACAGTGATACCTTGGCTTACGAACTTAATTGGTTTCCAGACAGAGTGTGTAAGGCGAAAAGTGTGTATCCCAAAAATTAATTTCCCATAGGAAATCATTAAAATGGGAATAATCCGTTCCCAGGTCCCCATAAAACATAATTTTCTACTTTCATATTTTCTAAGCCTTAAAACTACACAAGATATACCTTATTTAAGTATAATAAATGTGCTATGGTATCATAATTAAAGAAATAAACTGTACTGTATAATAAAGTCGTTTTATTTACCTTTGTGATGGTCGTTGATGGCTTGACGGAATGGAGTAGCCGGTTTCATCAGCATTAAACACTTGATGAGGAACGTAGCCTTCTTCTTTTACCATCTTGAGGAATGATCCCTTGTAGGTGCTTTCTCTGTGATAATTTTATCTAGTTCTTCATCAATTGTTTTCTGTTTAGCTGGCTTGATAGCTTTTTGCATCAGCTTTTTGTGCGGGTTGTTTGTGGAGCCTGATTGATGGGATCTTTTAACCTTGCAGTCTGCACTATGCCTTTGAACTATCAAAGTTAAAAAAATCTCTCACTGTCGTCTGCCTGTCTCTTTAATGCTTAAACCACCTCCCTGCACTGCTGCGTTCTTGACCAATCACTTGGCTTTACCCGAAGACTAGGGGCGGGGAATAGAGGACAACAACAGTCGGCTGCCATTTTGTTGTTAGATGAACGGGCTCGTTCGCGAACGACACATCACTCATTGAGGCAGCTCCGTGTACGAAAAAAGTTTGTATTCCAGGGTAAAGTTCGTATGTCAAGGTAAAATTTTCATAAATGTAACGTTCGTAAACCGAAAAGTTCGTAAACTAAGGGGTTCCTAAACCGAGTACTGTATTTGTTATTTAATGTTCTTTTGACTTCAAGATGACACCGCTAGAGTGGCTTCCTTTCCAGCAGCTCCTGTATTTTGTTTTTTCTACTTCTTTCTTTCCTTTCCTTTCTTCTTCCCTTCATAACTTTGCTGCTGTGTACTGTTAATTTATCCACTGCGAGACACATAAAGGCAGTCTCCAATCCAATTTGGACAAAAGTAAAATGGCGAGCCATAAATGTAATCCACTAAAAATTGTCAGTAGGAACTGACTTGCCACAGCGCCAGCTAGTTCATTGTCCTACGTTACCCTCCACGAACCAGGAAGTAGCATGCTAAGTAAGTTTCACTATCTGTTATCTGTTCGACCATAGTGGAGGTCGACAGCGTTTACCATTCTGATTGATGACCTTGACTTTTTTCCAAAACGTGACGTCACCATTAAAAACAGTAGGTCCAGTGATTGATTGTGTGCACCTTCCCGTGCCACGAAATAATGTATTCTCGCACTGCCGCACAAGCTAGTTCAAGACATATTGTCCGTAACCTCGTACATCAATACCGTCATAAACCGAAGCCTGATTTTGGTGATGATCCAAATACATTCTTTTTTTTTTATGTTTGGTCGTTACTGTCCAGGTGCGTCCGGGCCTAGTGGAGCAATAAACCGTGAAATATGACACTTTAAGACTTTTTTTTACGCCAATTTTGAAATGATATATATACCATCTGCCTGCGGAACCTCTAATTTTTAAATCATAAAAAAATGACATTTTAGAATTGTTCCAGCCTTGATGGATATCTTGTGCTTAACTCATTCACCGCCAGAAGATGTGCAAAAATGTTACCACTCCAGTGCCAGGATTTTTGTCATTTTTCACTCAAATTGTAGGACCCACAGACTATTGAGTTGTCAAACTACATAAATGTGAGATTACTAAAGGCTAATCCAATCCATCCAACATTCAATTCAGTGTAAGAAACCTTACAATCTCTTCTTTCATCAGAAACAAGAGTTAATTCCCAAGTTATATAGATCTAGAGTTATCTGAGTTTGAAATGGGGGTGGCTGTATAAAATACAATACATACATATTGATATATATAGCGCTTTAACAACAGCGAAAGTTGGAACAAAGCACTAACATTGACAAAAGGCAAATGCTGCCCCCTCTTGGAAGGGTAAAACATTGCCAGAGGTCTGACCAGCTCTCTATCAGAACAACTAAAACCCGAAGAAATTCGGGAATGCTGCTCCACGTCATGCTTTTCAATTCCCGAATAAATTCCGGTAATGGCAGCAAATGAGTTAACTGCAAGTCATTTCAGTACAGATGGAAATAGCCACTTACTTGAATTACGTTTTTTATTATATTTTATGCGGTATATCAAATCAATTTAAGCAGCAAAAAAAAAAAAGAATATCGCTGACTCTTTTATTCCTCTGAGTAAATCATCCCGGTCTAAATATTGGCTGATCTCTCCGTGACCCCCACTCCTCTGCGCCTTACTTACATACGTCTTGGCATACTGGGCTGAGTGCCCGAAGATGCCTCGGTAGCGCCGCCGCGCTCGTGTGGGAGGCGACGCAGGAAGTGTGCAGCTGTTAGCCGCAGTTGTTCGCCGGGATTAGTGCCGTTCGCCTGAGTGATAGCCGCGACTGACAGCCATGCGATCTTAATGCGCCGCCGCATTGTTTTCATTAAAGAGAGTGCACCGCGGCGATGCCGAGACAAAGGTGTAATACAGCTGAATCTTATATGTCACTCAAATACGTGTACATAAATTCGACTTTTCAATGGATTTTTTTCTGATGAGTTACGTTGATGGTTGACGCTCAAAGTAGAAATTGCGTTGCTGCTAAAACACTCTAAACTACAGGTGTCAAAGTCAAGGCCCGCGGGCCAAATCCGGCCCGCCACATCATTTTTTTCGGCCCGCGAAAGCAAATCAAACTTGTTAAATTCCATGATGATTGCTAAAATCTGAGCCAAAATTTCATATTTTTGGATGTCAACCACAATAAAAGTCATTATACTTGACTTCAGATTTGAAAACGAGTTATTCATTAATTTTCTGTGTGCTCTATATGTAATATTTGAAGGGATTTAAACATTCTAATGGCTTCCCCAAATTCATAACGGCCCTCGAGAGGAAACCATAACTACAATGTGGCCCGCGGCAAAAAATGACTTTGACACCCCTGCTCTAAACTGTAAGTGATGGTTGTCATGATGTAACGATGCTAAATTGGATGCTGAAAACAGCAAGATACAGTGATACCTCAGTTTACGAACGCTTTAGCTCACAAACTTTTCACCTTACGAACATTAAATTCACGAGCATATAATCTTGGCATACGAACTAGTTTTCAGTAGACGAACCAAGCCACACAGCGCCACGGTGGCTGGTGGACTAGTTTTCGACGGATGAACACCAAACCGCATGGTCGAACAGTGCCACGGTGGCTGGCGGACTAGTTTTTTCACCCCTTTATTTGAGTGCAGACATGGTTTGTTATCCAGTGGAGTATTTTTGCTCTTATGGGACCGAAAAAGACCCCTCCACAGGCTAGTGTTAAGCCGAAGAAGATACAAAAGAAAATTATGGTCAAGCAGAAGAAGATCATCGAAAAACACAAACGAGGTGTGCGTTTTTGTGACTTAGCGTCCCAGTACCAGTATGCCGTGCCTCGACTGGGATCACCACCTTAACGTGGTGAGGCACTTTGCGCGTCTCCGTGACCCCGAGAGCTATGTCGGCTGGAGTCTTGTACTCCTGGCAGGGTCACCCAAGCCGAACAGGTCGGAGGGTAGAGGCCAGACAAAGAGTGATCCCAAATCCGCACCCAGGGGTAGGCGTAGGCGGAGTCCAACAGATCGGACCACCGGCAGCCCCTTGCAACCGCACTCACCTGAAGGTCGTCTCGAGTCTTCACTCTTGCCACTGGAATACAGTGAGTGCGGCCAAGTATGTGGGGGAAGGAATTGCGCGCCCCGTCCCTCACACTAAATCCACTAGTAGCGCAGGTTTCAGCTTCCACCATATAAGTCCACTGGCGATAGGATAAAGTGACGGGGGCAGGTCATGGATGTGACTGGAAGCTTCTAGCTTGAATCCTACACAGCGGCGGTACAGGATTGATGGTCGTTGCGAAGATGGGATGGAGCAACATTATCCTTCGGCAGCATCCTGTGCGTCTGAGCAGCCCTGTTCAGGGTCCGCACTGCTCACCCCTTATAGGGGAAGGGTCTAGAAAAGGTGACCTAAACATTGCTTGTTCCACCACACCTGGGTGGCCCACCGCAGCCACCAAGGCATCCCCCCTCTGCGGTCGAAAACGAAATATAATCAAACCCATGACTATGAACCTGGCTTCCTGGAATGTTCGCACCCTCCTCGATGCTCGAGACGGGATGGAGAGACCTCGAAGACGAACTGCCCTCATCGCACATGAGCTAAGGAGGTACAACATCGATATTGGCGCACTCAGTGAGACTCGGTTCTCAGGCGAGGATTCACTCACAGAAGTTGGTGAAGGTTACACCTTCTTCTGGAAGGGTCTCCCAGAGAATGAGCGAAGACTCCATGGAGTTGGCTTTGCTGTGAAAAGCAGCTTACTCAGTAACATCCCCGAGTCCCCCCAAGGCATCAGTGAACGGCTTATGACCTGGCGTATTCCCCTGGTAAAAGGTCGCTTCGCAACTTTAATCAGCGCCTATGCTCCCACCTTGGATGCTGACGATAACACCAAAGATGCCTTCTACGAGTCCCTGGATGCTACCATATCCAAAATCCCTGCCTCTGATAAACTTGTTCTGATGGGTGACTTCAATGCCCGAGTAGGTACTGATGCCAGGCTCTGGAAACAAGTAATCGGAAGGCACGGGACGGGGAAAATAAACAGCAATGGCCTCCGACTCCTCACTCTGTGCTCTGAGCATCAGTTGATTGTAACTAACACCATCTTTCAGCTGAAAAAGAAATACATCACATCATGGATGCACCCCAGGTCCAAACATTGGCACTTACTGGACTACATCATCACAAGGCAACGAGACCAAAATGATGTCTGCATCACGCGGGCCATGCGTGGGGCTGAATGCTGGACTGATCATCGACTGATCAAGTCCAGGCTCAAGCTGAGAATTCGACCTCCTCATAAGAAACAGCAGCCCCAAAGGCGTCTTAACACCAGGGCCCTGGAGTCCCCAGAATGTGCAGCCAGCTACCGCCACAAGCTGGCAGAGGGACTTGCCAGCCTGGACAACGACACCAGTAACGGTGACCTTGATGTTGAAAGCAGGTGGAAAAAATTGAGGACAACAATTCATCAAGCTGCCTCTGAGACCATCGGCTTCACTCAGAAACGTCATCAAGACTGGTTCGATAACAGCTCAGCTGCCATACAGGAGCTTCTGGAAGCCAAGCGCAAAGCCCATACCACACTTCTCTCCAACCCTCATTCTCCACTTCTCCTCTCTCACTACAAGGCCATCCGTGGTGAAACACAGAAACAGCTGAGGATGATGGAGAACAAGTGGTGGCTCAGCAAGGCCCAAGAAATCCAGAGGCATGCAGACAACAACAACACACACGCCTTCTATGATGCTGTAAAATCCCTGCACGGCCCACGAAGACAACACATTGTCCCAGTTAAATCTGCAGATGGTTCTGTACTACTGAAGGACAAACAGCTAATACTTGAGCGCTGGGCAGAGCACTTTGACTCCCTGCTCAACCAAGTAAACCCTTCAGACACATCTGTCCTTGACTCCCTCCCAGAGCTTCCAACAGTTCCCTCCCTTGATGAACCTCCTCAGTTCACAGAGGTCCTCTCTGCAATCCGGAGCCTTAAAAACAACAAAAGCCCTGGCCCTGATGGACTTCCAGCTGAGGTCTTCAAGAGCGGCGGTTATCTCCTGACACGGAAGCTTTACCACCTCATCTGCAACATCTGGCAAAACGGGACACTTCCTCAGGAATGGAAAGACAGCAACATTGTCACCATTTACAAAAGGAAGGGGGACAAGTCAGTCTGTGGCAACAGCCGTGGCATCTCCCTACTTTCTGTTGCTGGCAAGATTCTTGCAAAAGTAATGCTGTTCCGTCTTACATCGCACATTACCGAAGACATCCTCCCAGAGACACAATGCGGCTTCAGGAAGGATCGAAGCACTCTGGACATGATCTTCGCTGCGCGCCAAGTTCAGGAGAAATGCAAGGAACAAAATAAGGACCTCTATATCACCTTCATTGACCTTACAAAGGCATTTGACACAGTTAACCGTGACATTCTCTGGACCATACTGCAGAAATTTGGCGTCCCCTCCAAATTTCTTGGCATCCTAAAACAGTTCCACAGCGGCATGCAAGCAACTGTACTTGTTGGTGGCCAGCAATCTTCCCCGTTCCCTGTGGAAGTCGGGGTGAAGCAGGGCTGTGTACTGGCCCCTGCTATATTCAACCTGTTCCTGATGGCAGCTACGCTCCTCTTCCATAAGTCCATCCAGGAAGGTGGCGGCGTACAAATCCAATTCCGCCTGGATGGTAACCTGTTTAACATCAGACGCCTACAGGCCAAGACCAAGACCCTGATCAGCGGCATCCACGAGCTACAGTATGCAGATGATTGTGCTCTGCTGGCCCACAGCCCAGCTGCCATGCAAAATGCCCTTGATACCATGTCCTCCGTCTACCGATCACTCGGTCTCGTGATCAATGTAACCAAAACGGAGGTCATGGCAAAAGAGAGTTCTCCAACCCCAGCGTTCACCCTCAGTGGCACACCCCTCAAGGTTGTCCAACAATTCAGCTACCTCGGCAGCATTCTAACACCCTCCTGTCTAATTGATGATGACGTCCAGGCCCGCATCCATCAAGCCTCCAAAGCTTTTGGCAGATTGCGTACTCGTGTGTTCGAAAACAACCACTTAAGAACTCCAACAAAAGTCGCAGTCTACCAAGCAGTGTGTGTGTCCACGCTGCTATATGGCGCAGAAGCCTGGACCGTCTATCGACGCCATGTGAGACGCCTTGATGCATTCCACATCAGGTGCCTCCAACGAATCCTTGGCATCACCTGGCAGGATCGTGTTCCACACACCGACATCCTTCAACGCACTGCCTCCACCAGTATCGAGGCCATACTGGCAAAGAGGCAACTTCGGTGGGTTGGACATGTCATCCGGATGCCTAGCTGCCGCTTGCCTCGACAGGTGCTTTATGGACAACTCTTGTCAGCGAAGAGGAACCCTGGTGGTCCTAAGCTGCGATACAAAGACCAGCTTAAACAGACTCTAAAGAACTGCAACATCAAGCCCAGCGATCTGGAGTCTGCTGCAGCGAACAGGCCACTGTGGCGCTCCTTATGCCACGAAGGGGTGACACAACTTGAAGACAAGCGCACCCAGAGGAGGATCGTGCGGCACGAGCAAAGACACCTTTGTGCTGCTTCAGTACCGCCTCGCCAGCCCGGTCCTGGCCTCACATGTCCTGAATGTGGCAGGATTTGTGGCTCCAGAATCGGGCTTCATAGTCACCTACAGTGGCATCGCCGCCAGCGCCAATAACCACTGTCCAATACCCCACAAAGCAATGGAAGCGACGTCATCCTCGACTTCGATGGACTGCCAAGAGAGAGAGAGAGAGACCAGTATGCCAAGACGACCATTGCAGCGTGTGGCTAAGGGTGTTTCTGTGTTGTCTAAGCAACGGTCTCAAGCAATAGAAGAGGTTGAAAAACTTCTGCTGATTTGGATTAACAAAAATAAGCTAGCAGGGGACAGTGTGAGTGAGGATATTATCTCCGAGAAAGCACAGCAACTCGGATATCATTAAGAGGCAACCAGGAAGTTTGTCATCCATTGACAACTAACTTCACAGAGGTAAATAAAATGACTTTAGTAAGTTTAGTAGTTAGTTTATTTCTTTAATTACAATACAACAGCACATTTATTATATATAAAATAAGGTAGATTTTGTGTCGTTTTAAGGCTTATTTAGTAGAAAATTATGTTTCATGGCGACCTGGGAACGGATTATTCTCATTTTCAATGGTTTCTTTTGAGAAATAAATATTTGGCAGACGAACTTTTCGCCTTACATACACTTTCTGGGAACCAATTAAGTTTTTGAGCTGAGGTATCACTGTACACCAAAATTTGGTGTATTTATTGTGTTTTTCTTCATTCAGCACCATCTTGTAGTGGTTCGCTTGAAATGATCTTATTTTTCAAAGACTTTTTGTGTGTATAACGGGAATGGTGGGTGCGCTCTTCCTCAATGGATGAGCGGGATTTCATATCCAACAGCAACTGCCGGTGTAGTTTGATCCTACGCCTTCCGGAAGGGAAATTCTCTCCCTGTAGCTCCCGTATCGACTCCCTCCTCGTTACCACGGAAGCACCCGGAACGTTGTTCCTTTGCAAGTCCTTTATTCTAAACGTAGCATTTTGGAAAAACGGTGGTAAAAAATCCATACGATTTGCCCTTGAGAAGATAAGACCTGTTTTGGGAGTTTGAGATAGCAAACTCTGCCTTCGATGAGGCGACTCATGTTTTTTTTTTTTTTTTTGCCCGTTGGGCCTTTTTCTGGATTTGGCGGTTTGAATCGTTTGCTCAGAAGTGTCAGGCAAATTGCGGTTTGTGTGTATTTTCCTCAGCTCCCTTAGTTTTCGCCAAAGCATCGAGCCTCAGGCAAATATTCGCCATGATGCTTGTTTATAGTTTTAAGATCAACTTACTCTTACTCACTAGTCGTGATGACAGACAGTCTGTCCGGGCGAGATGACATGGCAGCGCTTCATCTTTAAAAAAAAAAAAAGCAGCAACATATATCAGAGAACACAAAAAAAAGGAACATAAACAAAACAGCATTGGAGACACAAAGAACCGTTGCACAGTGACCCAGATACAAACGACATGATTATAAAGTTCAGATTGTCATGTTGGATTAAAAATCGAAACAAAACACTTCTAGGAAGAGTAGCAATTATTACTGTCGTTCATTTACCGTATTTTCCGGTGTATAAGGCGCACCGTGCGCCTTATACGCAGTTGCGCCTTATATGTGAAGTCATATTGAGCCACAATAGGTCTGACAACGACCGTCATCAGCCACCGACTCCATTTCACCCTGTAGAAGTCGTGCGTAAGTCTACTAATGTAGCGCCTTATAATGCGGTGGGCATTCTATTTGGCAAACTTATGTATATTTCTGTATTATATATTATATTTAGAAACTTTTTTTTTTCATTCATCTAGGTGCGCCTTATATTCCGGTGCACCTTATATATTAAACAAGTTTGAAAATACACCATTCATTGATGGTGCACCTTACACTCCGGTGTGCCTTATACACCAGAAAATACGGTATAATGTGATGTGCCTTATACAGAAAACATATAAAGTGAGACCTCAACTTACAAACACCTTAACTTACAAACTTTTCGTCTTACAAACGTCAAATTTATGAAAATTAAACCTCATAATAAGCACTATTTTCATAATACACACCCACCACGGGTGGCGGAGTGATCTTCGGCGGAAGCACACCAGAGGTTAAGTTACCAACAGTACTTATGGAAAGTGACTCTCCTTCCATAAGCCATCAACGACCATCAAAACGGTAAATAAAACTATTTTACAGCACAGTGTATTTCTTTAATCACAGTCCTCATGTAATGCGCCTTTCTTTCCAAACAGCAATTCCCTTTGACCTTCAACCTCCAATGCCATTCCATCAAGCCATAAATGACCATCACAAATGTAAATAAAGGGACTTTATGATACAATGCAGTGTATTTCTTTCATTACAATACAATAGCACATTTATTATACATAGAATAAGGTATGTTGTGTGTAGTTTTAAGGCTTATTTAGTTGAGAAGTATATTTTATGGAAACCCGGGAACAGATTATTCCCATTTTAATGGTTTCCTATGGGATTTTTTTTTTAAATACACACTTTTCGCCTTACACACTCTGTCTGGGAACCAATTAAGTTCGTAAGTTGAGGTCTCACTGTACATGTTTATATATTATATTTAGATATCTCTTTTCATTCATTAAAAGTGCACCTTATACTCCGGTGCGCCTAATTTATCGAAAACGTTTGAAATACACCATTCATTAGGGGTGCGTGCCTTACACTTACTTATACACCGGAAATACGGTATAGTGTGGTGTGCCTTATATTTGGAAAACGTATATATTTATGTATTATATTTGGATTTTTTTTCATTCATTGATCAAGGTGCGCCTTATACTCCGGTGTGCCTAAAAGTTTGGAAATACACCATTCATTAGGACTGCGCCTTATAGTCCGGTGCACCTTATACAATGGAAAATATGGCAATCTATGATATAAACAAAAAATATGCATTTTTAAGTGGCTTTAAGTCCAATTTGGCTTTCTTTGTCCTCTTTACGCAATCTCCGCTCAATTCAAGATCGAACTGACTCTCATGTGATGCATTTCGGCATGCGCCAGGCTATCGCTCAACTCGTCATCGGCAAAAGTGGCCATCTGCGCGTGACGTCCCTTCATATTTGGACGCGGCCCATCTGTGGGACACATGGCACTCTCTTGGGCTGCCATCCAATTCTTGGCATACAGTCCCTCCAATGTCAGACTGACAGACAACCCCCCCCCCCCCCCCCAAAAAAAAAAATGCCTCCTTCATTAAGAGGCCTCTCCCGCCTCTCCTCCCTAGCCAGCAAACAGAGATTAACCGGCAGCTGCGCACATCTGACGCCTCCACTGTCGTATGAGGTACACTCCTCATGTTGCACAGAAACTGGACACCACAATAGTGTGGGACATTCCCGCCTTTTCTGATCCCTCCTAACCCCCCATCCCTACTACCACCACTCCCCAAATCCTCTATGTCTTCGCACACCTCTCCCATGCCCCTCCTTTTTGCCATGCTCTTTTTTTCTGGGATTCTTTGGCTTTCCTGGTGCAGTCGATGAGCCTGGGAATGTTTACTTAGCTCCCAAGGCTTGATGATAACATCAAGCAACATGGAAGAAAGAGAAGCGTGTGGCTTAAAGTTGGAAGAAACTTGATGAATGTAGGATAGCTGTTGGTTGGAATCAAATACATTTTGTCATTGCCTTGCCATTGTTCCCTTCTGCCCAAAAAAAAAACCTTGGTGTTGGACTGGCGTGAAAGGCGTTTGTTAATTACCCCGAGATGCTGAATCTAACTGAGCAGTATTTTTACTCCTATCAAATGCCAATTTTCATAGCTAAGGTACCTTAATTGTCGATTGGGTTAGGTTGTTAGTCAGCCAGTAGATGAATACAAAAAAACACAGAGTGGAACATTGGTTTTGTACATTAAATAAAAAAATAATAATACATCACCTAGTTTACATTGTAACTGTTCAAAAACATGGATCAAATTCTACTGAATTCAGTTCTGGTGACTTGTTGGTTAGCTCATTGACCGCCATTCACAAATTTATTCAGGAATTGAAAATATGACATATGGCGCCAATTCTGCATTACTTCCGTTTTTGTGATTTCTTTCTTGGGTGCCGATAAAGCGCTGGCCAGATCTCTAGCAATGTTTTTCCCTTCCACAAGGTGGCAGCATTTACCTTTATTCCATGTTAGCGCTTTGTTCCAGCTTCAGCTGTTGTGAAAGCGCTATATAAACCAATATTTATATATCGCATTGTATTTTGGACAACCACCCTCATTTCCAGCTCATATAACTCCAGACCACTAAAATTTAGGAATTAACTATTTATTTCAGATGAAAGAAGAGAATATAAGATTTTCTACGCTGCATTGAATGTTTATATACTCCTAAAAGTCAATATTCTGTGGGTCCTGCAATTTGAGTGAAAATGACAAAAACCCTGGCGCTGGAGTGGACAAAAGCACATGGTCTGGTAGTGCCATTTCTACCTAAATAATCCAAGTAACAGAGAGCCCCCTTTTTTAACAATAGACTTTGCAAAGACAAATACAGACGCTCCCCAACTTACAAACGAGATATGTTCCAAATGGTCATTCGTAAGTTGAATTCGTTCGTAAGTTGATTCAGTGCTATATTTTTAGGGAATGCATGTTTAAGGTTTATATAAGTATGTTTTAGGCTTGTATAAGTAACCTGTATTGGTTTGTACTAAAAAATAAAAATGTAATAAAATATATGCTCTATAAAGATATGTACATGTACAACTGCAGACAGTAAGTACGACATGTGTTACTACAAAAATGTACATATGTACAGTTACGTATGTGTAAGCTCTCAGTCGTACAGGAGTGGTCCATCAATGAAAAGGTTTCTTCAGCCGTCATCTGTACTTTTTTGAAGGTGTCAGACGTTTCGCTTCTTATCCAAGATGCTTCTTCAGCGAACTAAAGTCTTACTGGTAGTATCGTCCCTATAGATATATCCCTAATGTCATATGTACAGTTGTTCGTAACTTGAATGTTCGTAAGTAGGGGAGCGTCTGTATACCGCAGCAATTTTTTTTACCGGGAGTCAGCCACCACAAAACCAATCGTCAACCTCAGTTGCTGCTGAGTTGAGACTTTCTGTAAAAACAAGCCGTGATGAACTCCCGTCGCTCCAGTTGGCTGGAAAAGAACACATTCCCTCCTAAATCCTGAGGGCCTCCAAAAGTGTGAAATGTGACCCCCTGGTCGCATTATGTCAGAGTTGCACTTATATCTTGAAGTCGGCTCACTTGTAATGTATATGAGGCATGTTTCTTTTCGGGACAAAGCCGATGCCACCGACCCGTCTCCGTTTTATTTGCTCAAGGCATCCCCTTCGGACGTCATCATTGTTCCGAGGAATGCCGAGTCGTCCGCTAGCTTTTGTTCCCCGCGTGAGTGTCAAACAGTGAAAAGTGACCAGTATGAACCCGGCCGGAGACTGTGAAGCGGCTTGTAAAAATATATATATTTATGTACTATTCAGCTTTACTGGGATTGAGTTGCAGCACGATGTATCGAGTGCCGGTGATTTAAGTCACAAAATAGGAAGTCAAACATTTACTGTGACTGTTCAGGGGAAAGCGCACAGCGGAGCCATTAATTTTTTTACTCAAATTGCAGGACCCACAGAATATTACATTTTAGGACTACATAAATATTCGATTAAGCATAAGAAACATTAGACACTCTTCTTTCATCTGAAAAAAGTTCATTCCTAAGTTATATGTGTCTGTTTTCTGAGCTTGAAATGAGGGTGACTGACTGTCCAAAATATAATACATACATATGGATTTATATCGCGCTTTAACAACGGCTGAAGTTGTACCAAAGTGCTAACGGCATCCCTCTGCAAGAAAAAACAAAACCCGAAAACCCACTCTACATCAAGCTTTTCAATTCCCGAATAAATTCGGGAAGGTGGCACTCGTGGTTCGTTGAGTCTTACGACTGAATCCCAAAAGTAGCACATTTCAATACAGTAAAGTCTCGTTATATCGATATTGGTTATATTGATAGTACTGCTTATTACGATACTATTTCTATGAACGCAAGGAGAAAATTTACATGGCGCAGGAACGGATATATCAATATTCCGGTTATATCGATATTTTTTCCGACTCCCGAGAATATCGATATAACGAGACTTTACTGTATTACGAATGTGTCATCCATTTTCTGTTTACATAATCAATCAATAATCTCCTCTAAAAAGTTTCTCCCAAAGTTTACATTTCCTGGCACGGCGCCAAACGCCCGCCCGTCATCGCTTCGTCCTCGGCATCTGTTGTCAAATTAAAAATGACGCCAGCTAGAACGCCGACTTTGAAGTCAGAAAGACATCGCTGTGCACATGATCCTACATGTGCGCATGAATATTCATACCAACCCCGAGGCTAACCAAAGTGTTTTCCTATTGTGCTAATGAGCTGCGCTACACTACGAACGCCACATACGTTATCGCAGGCTGACTGTTTTCACCCCTGCTGATTAATCCCATCATTACTGTAAACGGCAAAGCCATCTATTGGTTTACATTCTTAATGAGCTCCTGTTGCCGTCTCAATGCTAAGCAAACTCTCAGAAGAAGATCGCCGACAAGTTCATATGTTAGCGGCTTTCAAAATGTTTCGCTTACCCCATAGGCACGACTATCGCGGTCAAATTTATGTCACCTATCAAGTTTTGAAGTGTTACTACCCCCTTCCTCAACCCCCTGTGGCTGATTCATTGTGAAGGCCCTTTTCTTTTTGTCTCTCTCGTCAGTTGGGTTATCAGTTTCACGGTATTTGTTTGGCAAATTCCCTAGAGGGCTAATCTCTTTAAGTGTCTCTCCGGAGCACTATCCTAAAGAGAGGAAGAAAAAAAAACACAAAAATAAATAGAGGAATCTCATCGGCAACTGTTGATTTACAATATCTGCAGACTGTCTGTCTCTTGTCACGGTTTTAAATCACGGTAATTTTATGACTTGAACGCAACCGTCACTCAGGTCCATGACAGCCAGTAAATATTCCCGATTGATGGGATTAAACTTTAATTTGGGTTTATTCTAAATTTTTAATTCCATCCAGTGTTTGTATTGAAGTTGCAGTTTGAAAATCACGTGATGCAATTTCACTCGATCCAGCTGGCGCAGATGGCAAAATGCTAAATCCGAACGCCACTAAAGTCATACATATTTGAAGTTTAAACCTAAATTGCCGTGAGGGAACTTAATTTGTACCAGATGTCATGAGAGTATATTTTTACCACACAAAAAAACTGCCAAAGAACTATGTCTGACTGAAAAGTACTGCAAAAGATGTCCTTGCTATGTCAGGATTGGTTACATTGATTTTTTTTCTGGATCTGTCTAGAAGACCATCTCGGTCTTAATCAACACCAGAATCTACCTGTTGAGGATCTCAAAACTAAATGAAGAATCCAGATGATTGAATTAGACCTTTTTTATTGTTTTAATTAAATGTTTCACATTTTTTTTTTTTTTTTTTTTTAAGGCAACCACCCTTCTTTGTCCTGGATTGTCTATTGAGCCTGACCTCTGTGACAGTTTCTAAAACCATTCCAAGGCAGTAGATAGCGGGTCATGGTTTGATTCCCATTACTGGGAAAAGACGAACAAATTGGGAGTAGTCTCGCCATCTTGAGAAGGAACAGGATAGCAGGCTTTGTTCTCAGATAAGAATCCCACACTCCACTGGTGTGTCACAATCAGGATTTCGTCAGGCGACAGGACTTTTCGGGTAATTTAGCGCCTGCCGGACACGGCCAATGACTTTTGAAAACGGATGAAAGCCGGAATGTGATCCACCTCCGTGGCTCGAGTTTAGCTTTCGGAATCTACCTTCAGGGTGTTGGGGGGTGTCTCTCTCCTCCCACTTGATTGAAGAATGAAGAGGACAAACTAAAACTCAGCTTGGCCTATGTCTAAAATGTGCCATAGTCTGTGATTAGTCGGGTGACATGGTCTCAAAAAGAAGACGGACATCACAGACATGATAAAGTTCTTTAGTCTTGAGCAACCAAGTGTTTAAGTTGCAGCATACGTCCTCATCATAAGCATTTATATTCAGCAAACTGACCCCATCCAGAGCTACTTTTAATAAGTAATGAGGCGCTGCAGAGTCAGGAGTCAATATATTCTTCTTATGATTTAACCCAATACAGCTAACTGCTGAAATGGAAAAACACATTCAACTGGATTTAAAAACAACATATGGAAATATTTTTTAGAATCCCACGTCCAAATAATAGCAAGAAAAATGCTGACAGGGAGTAAGCCTGACTCTGACTCCGCAAGGTCCCCTGAAGAGCTGGAGGACTCATGACGCCATGGGCTTCCTTGGTCTCCAACCAAGTTGGCATCTGCTGCCCAGCGGAGATCCGGAACACTGCTACAGTCAGGATTGAAATCTTTAAAGACAATTGCTTGTTTAAAGACCCGGAGTGTCATTAGCGTCATATTATTGTCGATAGTTTTGTCGTTATGTGGTACGACATGCAGTCGACAAAAGGGCCAAACAATGTTGGCTGCAAATACTCTTAGTTAAGTTGTCAAAATAGAGCCGGATTTAAAATATCAGTTACAACAGTAATCAGGATCATTTACTCCCTGACTGGTCAAAGTGGCTTCTGCGAAGTTTCCAACTTCCAGGCCTGTGATGTAATTCAGCTATTCTATGCTTGCTGAAAATGAAAGTGGTTTTGAGAAATGAAAAGGATTCTACATGGTGAGAAAATGGCGTCCCGTCTGTAAAATTGCTCTCTAATACGAAATAGTCATGCTGTCCTCACCGTTTCCTTTCAAATAGCTTCACCTCAAAAAAACTACTCAGGGTTGACCCAAATAGACAAGGAGTTAACTTTTCCTCATTCACCGGTTAGCTTCACTTCCTCACTGTTCAGTAGATCATCGCTAAAATGCTAATTTGTCATGCGAGTAACGTCATGAAGCTCTTTTAGTTCCTAGCTTGTTGCTATCAAAAAAATAAATAAAATGAACAATAGCATACAGCACAATCCTAAATACACTTTTACCTTTTGTTAAACGACAATTAGCATTCCAGCTGATACAGAGGTGCTAGCTCAATGAGCTAGCTTTTCATCTATTTGACGGTTTCTGGGAATCTACACCACTAATTGATCCCTGTTGCCTTTTTTTTAGCTCAGAACTTGGCTTCGAAACTCAGTTCCATTAAGACAGGCAGCTTGAGAAAGTGTCGTAATTGAATGCGATCAGCCGTCCTTTCATTAAATCGAGAGCGTCAATGTAATTGACTTAAGCGGGCCCGAAAGGAGCATGAGGAACAAACATGTTTACTTCCGTTAACACCATCCGACTGAATAACGCTGTTCTCGTCACAAAACCAAGTCCACCGCGGATACTCTGGAGTCACCGAGTGGATTCCCGAGGCCGTCGTCTTCATTGACAGATCAAGGTGCCCTCTCTGCATCTTTGAACTTGATGTTTCAAAAAGGCGGAGAAGATAAAGAGACGCTAACGTGTCAAATCCTCCCTCCTCTGCTCTTCTCGACCCTCTCATTAGACACTGTTTAAAGATTTTAAGAAAGGACTGGAGGATTTCCGCTCCATAGTTTGCTTTGCTTTTAGGCATCACCTGTTTTCTGGCATGTCTATTGATATCGTTTTCCCGCAATACTCTGAAGCAAGCACGTGTGACTCCGTGGCGCAACGGTAGCGCGTCTGACTCCAGATCAGAAGGTTGCGTGTTCAAATCACGTCGGGGTCACCTGTACTCAAATAATATGTCTCACTTTTGGGGCAAAGGTGTTGTGACACTCAATTGCTTCGTATTTTGGGGGGGGGCGAAGCTGAATTCAGGGATAATGCATAATTAGTTTGTATGACAACCATCCCTCTCATTCTGTGTAACATTATTCTTTTATCTTATTCATAAAAAAACAATACAGGTGTTCATGAATGAGAAATAAGCATGTGGGTGGTCTCGTGCTCTACTAAGTTCACCCCCCCATGATACCCTGCCTCCCGCAAGCATCACCAGCACTCCTTCCGCTCTTCCCACTGTTCCTTGCACTCCTTCCCACAAATCACTTGACAAATGGGCTGTCCACAGGTGTTGCTGGAGCGCCCCCGCCGACTCCCCCTCCAACCTCCTCCTCACAAACACCCTCAATGGGAATTAGGGGCAACATTCCCATTGTTTCCAGCTGCCCTGCGTTAAAGTGTACCACCCCC
Organism: Hippocampus bargibanti; assembly: GCF_051943395.1. NCBI lineage: Eukaryota > Metazoa > Chordata > Actinopteri > Syngnathiformes > Syngnathidae > Hippocampus > Hippocampus bargibanti. The sequence goes on from NC_142749.1 coordinate 14,583,299, forward strand.
CTGCCCTGCCCCCCATCCTCTACGTCCCAGCGGGACGCAGTGCCACCAGACTACTGGGAAACCAGTCATAACCACAAGCCCGGGCTCAAGGTCTTGGCACATAGCCCACGGCGAGCATATTAAACAACCAGTGGATGTTTGTCTCGGGCTAGTCTTGACAATGGGGAGTATCGTATGACGATATCTCCACAAAGATCGTCATATAAAGAAAAAATACACATTGCAGCATTTACTACTTCAACGTAAATACCCCTTGCGGTCAACCTCACTGCCACTGCGTTTCACGGAAAACAGAATGGCCAGTTTGTTGTGTCAATACGTGTCGGTTTTAGATCAGCAGGTGGTGTGAGTAAAGTGACATGGCACTCTCAAGGACTTGCACACTGCAAGAATCAAGACAAGAGCGCGGAAAATCTTACTTGACCCTCTGAACCACCTTTGCCAACAACTCCCCTGAGGCAGGCGCTACCGATCGATGCGCACCAAATCCAGCAGACATTTAAGCGGCTTCTTCCCCCGTCGCCATTAACTCTCTAAACAGTAACTGAAATATAACTGTTTGTCCTGTTATAATCATTGTAGCTCCAGGTCTCTACTCACTTGAACCACTGTCTGCTTGATACTTACCACATTGTCTCACAGTTGTTCCTGAGAGACAATCCATTTAGATTAAAGATTTTGATTAGATTAGATTAGCCTTTATTAGTGTCATCCATACTTATTTGTCATGTCTTTTTTATGATGATACTAGTTAGCATGTTCTATCAGAGACAAATTCCTTGTATGTTTTACATACTTGGCCAATCAAGATGATTCTGATCCTGATGATTTGCAACAGTAGCCACAAGTCAGTTTATTGGGAAGAAATGACAACAAAAAATAAAAATAAAAACAATCAGTCGGATGATTCAAGACAATTGCCACCAGTTTCCAGAGTCGTAAAAATCCCCTCTGTCTCAAAGTGTTCAAAATGACTTTGCAGTGTTTTAGAACATCTGCAATCCTCCGCTCGCGACAAGCCCACCATGTGCTTTGTTTTCATCCCCGCCTTACTCTGCGGGCGTCCCTGCCCCCACTACTGCCTGTCCATCTTGCATTTGTCTTCAAATCTCACAGAAGGAACGATTTAGCGGCCAACTAGACAAAACGGCGCAGTCAAAAGGCCAATCGAATACACCCTTTCAGTTTCTTGTAGGGATCGTATACACACTCATCCCGTATTATTTTCATTTAACTTGTAAAAGAACATTCTGTAGACTTGTCAGAAGATTTTTCAGAGCTTGATAGCGACTGATATGTCGCGATCACAATGGTCCACTGATGCCTGGTCAAGGTCCTCTGGTGCCAATTGTCCTTTTTGAATCATGTATGTGTCTTAGGGGTCTTGAAGAGGGGCGCTGGCCTGGGCGTCGTGAGTAGCCTCTCTACCCTCATTATCACAGCAGTGCACCTGATCGCTCGGCTATTCTCTTTGAGAGTATTAAGGTTCTCAGCGGGATACTGCGGTGGGGTTTTGCCATTTTGATCCCGATGAATTAGGCGTAGTGCGTTCGGCCCTCACGTCTGGTGGATGGGAGTACATGAGCTAGGGCTATTGTTGGAAAACGGTATCGATGCTAATGTGTGGATACAAACAGGCACAGCAGCATCACGGGCGGGAAATGGACACAATGGAAACAGATGGTTGTCTGTAATGAGTACACTTGGTAATTAAAATGACATGTTAATTCCCCATTGAAGATATTCGGTTTGTTTTCTAAATTGCGATGATTTGTTTTTATATATCGCACAGAGCGGGCCGTTTTAATCATATTCTAGTTTTTTTTTCTACCCTCTTTGTTTGAACAGGTGTAAAAGCCCAAATTTAAAATTGAAGTCGGCGAAGTGAGCTAAGACACCGAAATTGATCGAGACAAAAGATTTGCACCTCGAAGCTATAACTAACCACAGTTTGTTTACGTCGCAGACTTTATGTTGCAAACTCACACGTTCCATCGGGGACTCATCTGACGGTGAGGAAATAAAGAAAGAAAAACGATCCCCGAGGTTAGATGCGGCTTTAAATTATGCCTGTAATTGATGGAGTAATCGATTAAAAAGATTGGTTCGCCCCAGCCCGATTTCAGACATTCATTCACACTTGACAGAGACTTTCAACTCCAGTCGGAATGCTACATGGAGTAGCATAGATAAATAGTCTGAAATGCTATTCATTTTGATTGACGACCCTTCGAATGGCTGAGGGTGAAAGCGGAATGACTCGAAACGTATGTTGCAAGGATATTCAATCTTGCGATGGTGACCATCGCATAAATAAGTTCTTTGTTGGCGAAAGTCAGCGTGCTGTCGTCACCGTTTTGATTGCACAAGAGTCCTGCGATAAGCTTACAATAACAGCCTGGAGCCTCATAGCTTCACGTCTTTCATTTCTTTTATCAAATAGTGTCGAAACTGACGCGATCTCTTCGGCTTGACACACTTGTTTGGCTCTTTCGTCATTTTTCGTCAATCAATAAATAAAAATCAATGAATAAACACATTCATTTCCTTTCGGCTTTTCCCTTCCGGAGTCACCAGAGCGAATCAGTCTCTTCCATCTAACCCTGTTTTGTGCTTCTTCTTCTCTCACCTCAAATAAAAAATAAGTACATAAATAAATAAATAAATAAATACATACACAAATAAATACATACAGAAATAAATCAATAAATAAATACATACATACATACATACATACATACATACATAAATAAATACATAAATAATAATAAATAAATGCAACAAAATAATAAAGCAGCACATAAACATTAATAAATACACAAATAAACACATGAATAAATCTGATTAAATAAAGAGATAATTGATGAGAAGGTTTCTTCAGCCGTCATCTGTACAAAGGTGAAGGTTTCGGACGTTTCGCCTCCTATCCAAGAGGCTTCGTCAGCGAACTAAAGTCTGACTGGTCGTATCGGCCCCATTTATATATCCCTAATGTCCAGACCTGGTACAGCCTTTGTACAGATGACGGCTGAAGAAACCTTCTCATCGATGGACCACTCCTGTACGACTGAGAGCTTACACAGACGTAAAGAGATAATTACATAAACGTAATGAAATAATCCCCCCCAAAAAAATCCATACATAAACACATAAATAAATACATAAACACATAAATACATAAACAAAATACAATGAAAAATCATACATTAATAGATAATAAAGAAACAAAGTGAAATAATATCCATAAAAATCCATACAGAAACGTACATAAATAAATAAATAAATAAATAAATACATAGATAAATAAATAAATATCATACAATAATACATAAAAACACATCAATATATAAACACATAAATAAACAAATAAATAAATAAACAAACAAATATATATGAATAAATAAATATATACATACATAGATGAATAAATGAATAAATACATAAACAAAGACACGAATAAAGAAAAAAATAGATATAAATTCTTAAATACAGTAAAGTCTCGTTATATCGATATTCAAGGGAGTCCGAAAAAAATATCGATATAACCGGGACTATCGATATATCCGACCCTGTTTGCATATAATTTTCTCCGTGCGTGCATAGAAATAGTATCGATATAACTGGGACTATCGATATATCCGATATCGCTATAACGAGACTTTACTGTATATACATACATGGATGAATAAAGAAATTCATAAACACGTAGATATGAATACATAAATACACATATACATATACATACATATATACATACATAAATAAATAAATACACAAATAAATAAATAAATAAATAATCCCCCCTAGCTAACTACTTTTTTTTACCACAAAGTGGGTGCTGGTGAGTGAGTTTGACTGCAGGCTTTCCAATTTGTTTTCAGTCTATCGATTGCCAAAATACCCCAAATGGACCCCCTTTCCCTCGCACTGGCACCCACCCCCACCCTGCTAGTTAGTCTATGTTTCGCCCGTTGACCTTTAATTAGCCAACCTGCATCTACAGAGCCAACCTCACGCTTGAACCCCAGCGCGACGGATGGCGGGCGGGTCCATTGATGGCAACAGATCAGATGCAAGCATAAATAAAACATCCGCATTTCTCCCCTTTAATGAAGTCTCGCCCACCGGGTGCCATGTTCAAAAATTTATGGAGTTGCCTGAGAAGTTTGCCAGGGAACGGGAATAATTTACCATTCCTCAAAAGCCAGTGAACTTTTAGTATGACGTGAAATTGGGGGGGTGGAATTTCGGGCTGTGTTTACGTTTTGGGTATTGATATGCTGAAAAGTCAGTTGTAGCATGGGATTGAGAAAGAAAAAAATGCATTTAGTGCATCACTATTTAAAAATATATCATTCAAAATGTATGGTATGGTATAGTTCAGGGGTGTCAAAGTCATTTTTTGCCGCGGGCCACATTGAAGTTATGGTTTCCTCTCGAGGGCCGTTATGAATTTGGGGAACCCATTAGAATGTTTAAATCCCTTCAAATATTACATATAGAGCACACAGCAAATTAATGAATAACTCGTTTTCAAATCTGAAGTCAACAGTAATGACTTTTATTGTGGTTGACATCCAAAAATATGAAATTTTGGCTCAGATTTTAGCAATCATCATGAAATTTAACAAGTTTGATTTGCTTTCGCGGGCCGAAAAAAAAATGATGTGGCGGGCCGGATTTGGCCCGGGGGCCTTGACTTTGACACCTTTGGTATAGTTGGTATATACAATGGTATAAATGTATGGTATCTGATTCAGCAAAAGGAATGAATTGGTGTGGAATAACAAATTTTCCTTCAACACATAATTATAACTTCCTACAACAAATGGATAATTACAACCTACCAAAGGAAACTGTCAAAATAAGACTAAAAATCAATCTTTCAAAAGAAACCATTCTCCATGATCAAACATTTTACCCCCCCTGAACTTCAATCAGCATTTTCCAGGGTTGTTGCAATCAAGATGATTGCATACAATAAAACTTCCTTTGAGGAGATTTCTCACACTTCCTTATCTCTCTCTCTCTTCTGCGGAGGAATAAAGAAAAATGAACTCGCTCACGGCTGCCACGAGAACAGACTGCGAAGAGATATGTCCCACATTGTCATTCCCAAAAGCCCGTACCCCCTTCGCTATATAACAAGGACCCCTCGTCTCTCTCCTCTTTGTGTGTGTGTGTGTGTGTGTGTGTGTGTGTGTGTGTGTGTGTGTGTGTGTGTGTGTGTGTGTGTGTGTCCTTTCTTTGATGTCACACAGCGCACTTTGTCCACCAGGTGTTCAACAGCACACCGGCCCTGGGCATAAAGAAATTCCTCTTGCTTTTCAGGCGCACTTCTTTTTTTTTGCTAGCTCTCATATGTCCTGAACGTGTGAAGAAATTGCAGCAAAAGCGAGAATATGTGCCATGTTTGAAGAGAAATCAACCAAAGTGTTTTTTAACTCATTCACTGCCATTCTTGAATTTGTTCGGGAATTGAATTGAAAATGTGACGTAGGGCGCCATTCCCGAATTTTTTCGGGTTTTGTTTTGTCATGCTTGGGTGCCGATAAAGCGCTCGCCATGGCCTCTGGCAATGTTTTTATATTCCACAAGGGGGCATCATTCCCCCTTTTTTTCATTTTAGCGCTGTGTTCCAGCTTTAGCTGTTGTTAAAGCGCTATATAAACCAATGTGTATGTATTGTATTGTGTTCAGCCGCCCCCATTTCAAGCTCAGATAACTCCAGACCCATAAAACTTAGGAATTCACTTTTTCGTTAGTTCTCTCGCGGGGGTGCCGATAAAGCACTGGTTGGACCTCTGGCAATGTGTTTTCCCTTCCACGAGTGGTCAGCATTTGCCTTTTGTCCATGTTAGTGCTTTGTTCCAATTTTCGCTGTTGTTAAAGCGCTATATATATCAATATGTATGTATTGTATTTTATACAGCCACCCTCATTTCAAGCTCAGATAACTCCAGACTCCTATAATTTAAGAATTAACTCTTTTTTTTTTTTTTGTAAAAGAAGATAGTGTAAGGTTTTTAACGCTGTGTTGAATGTTTATCTAGTCCCAAAACTCAATATTCTGTGGGTCCTGGAATTCGAGTGAAAATGACAACAACCCTGGCACTGGAGTCGACACATTTTTCTGTGTCTGGCAGTGAATGAGTTAATTACTACAGAGTGAACTTCAGGCGCTAGAGCGTCGTTTGTATTTTTTACATAGTTTTTGTCCACCCCCCACCCTCCTCCTCCAAAATTCTCTTTCCTTTCCATCTCGTGACCCCACTTCGACCCAGTTGCCCTCTTGCCGGAAAGACAAAGAGGAAGGTTTTAAAAAGATGCTAAACTTAGAACGCGACAGAGACGTGACGCGTCGGCGCTCTGCTTATACCGGGAGCTTGGAAACCGGTTATTACGGGAAATGTTTATTATCTCACAACTGTCTAGGCTCATTTCATGGCTCGCCAGCCACGTGAAGGATTAGGAGGACCTTAGGTCTGAGGTGTTTCGGTCCTCTTATCGGTGGCAAGGGGTGCAGATCAACCGCAGGCCTAAGCTGCCAGCCTTAATCAAACCGGGAAGGCAATAATGGTGACCGTTTTGGTTAGCATCCCAGGAAATTGTCTGCATCAATGAGCCACCGTGTGCGTACAGACGTTTCCTTTAAGTAGCTCTTGACAAAGCCAGTTATTTCCATCCCGTTTATTTTGGAGCTTGATTGTACAAGCCACACATTATTTGGCAATGTGGGACCTTATTCATTCGTCACTGCTTTTGAGTTATTTTGAAGCATTACAGAGAAACAAAATAAACTGTCGCGGCTCGGAATTGAAGCGGATTCACGTGGGCCAGGAGATGTGAGACAATCTCTTTTTGTAAATGGATGCTACAGCTTTGTGTTTGCTTTGACAACTTAGCTTGTAGCAACAGACGTGCACATTCCACCGTGACGTCCTTGATCCACTGGTGAAACGGAGGCTTTGATCCTCTCCTCTTTCATCGAAAACTGCTTCATGCAACGATTGTGCAGAAAGTGCTTAAGATTGAAGACTGCTTGTGTCTTTTATGTTGTGTCACATTATTTGTTATTCTATTTATATATTTATATTTGACTTCAAGATGGCGCCGTGAGAGTGGCTGCCTTTACAGCACCTCCTATATTTTGTTTTTGCTGATGTGCAATGTAAATTTCTCCACTGTGAAACAAATTAAGGTTCATCTAATCTAATATGTGACCGTGAAGTGACCTTGAGAGTTTTGAAAGGCGCTTAAAAATGAAATGTATTATTATTATTATTATTATGTTGTTGTTGTTGATTATTATTATTATTATTATTATTATGTTGTTGTTGTTGATTATTATTATTATTATTATTATTATGTTGTTGTTGTTGTTGTTTTTGTTGATGATTATTATTATTATGTTGTTGATGATGATGATGATTATTATTATTATTATTATTATTATTATTATTCCCGGTTGAGTGGACGCTAGCGCATGTGGCTGTCGCTGCTCACCCACAGAAAAACTGATCCTGTGGCTGTAAAGTGCCCTTGAGAATTTTAAAAGGCGCTGATAAATGAAATGTATTATTATTATGATGATGATTATTATTAGTATTAATAATAATAATAATAATAATAATAATAATTTACTTTTGCACACAGACATTTTGCAACAAACAAAAACCAGCAATCTAGCTCAAGAGATCTTAATGTTGGACTTTTCACCTGCGGGTCCCTTAAATATCACCCATGAGAGGCTGCATTGTGCATTTGGCGGCGTGGGTTATCTTTTGCAGTGATAAGCGGTCCCAGTGCAGGCCCGATCCTGTCAGCGCATTCAAATAATCTTTTTTTGGGGAGGGGGGTCAGTTTGGCCTCAGACAAGGCATATAAAGAATGCAGACAAACACACACACACACACACACATGCACTGGCGGGACTTTTGGTCGTCAGGGTCCACAGATCATCTCTCATGTATATTCGTGCTGCCACACAAAGGAATCACAACAGGAATCGACCAGAACCAGACCCAGGTTGGCTCTGGAAGCCAAATCCCCCCGGCTACCCCCTTGGCGCTAATCGGATTAGCCCAAAAGTTTTAGCGACACGGCCCCAAAGAGCAACATTTTTTATAATGACTTCTGTGACGTAGTTTACCCCGCGAAATGTGTAATCAGTTCCTCAAAGGCACCTTGTAATTATTTTTTTTGGTCTCACAAAACAACAACTTTAACGCACTATGAACTGATTGTCACATTTAGAACTGCAGTTTGTGCAAGAGTGTGTGTGTGTGTGTGTGTGTGTGTGAGAGAGAGAGGCGGGGGCATTATGGGGGGTGTGGTTCACCCAGGTGGAGGAACAATGGCTCACCCGTCGTCTTGAGATATGGTTGGCTGAGCACTGGCCGGACCAAGTAAAGGAGGGAGAAAAAAAGGGAGTGTACAAGGATTGGTGTGGAGCCAGGAAGGGAAAAATGACTTGGTGATGGGGGGGAGGGTGGTGCAGTCTGCTGAAAGGGGACGGACGGGCGTCTTAAAGCTCCTTTCATGCTTGGTCTGGTTTATTAGCAAAGGCTGAAAACACAGAGAGGGACTGCCTGTAATATTTTCTCTGCACAATATTAATATTTTACAATTATTAAAAGTTTCATACAATGAAAAAAACTGTAATCAGGCCCAGGTATACATTATGTGACCTGCAGAAATATCTCACTTCTCAAATTTAATTGCTCAATACAAAGATGACAATATAACTCAATAATAGAGATTCATAAGTTGGTTTTATTTGCGGTGATTCCTTTAAGATGTTGCCAAAGACATTTTTAAACAGGAATCGGTGTCAAGGAAGTATATTGGAGTGACACAATTGGACGAAGGGACAAGCTTTCTTTGTCGGGGAAGAGGTCGGCTAACCTTGGATTGTTAGTGGACGTCATTGTGTCATAATAATAATAATAATATAATAATAATAATAATAATAATAATCACAATAATAATAATAATAATAATAACAATAATAATAATAATAATAATAATAATAATAATAATAATAATAATAATAATACATTTCATTTATAAGCGCCTTTCAAACCTCTCAAGGACACTTTATGCATTTCTGAGTATTTTTTTATCTAAAATATTTTTGGAAATCAAAAAAAATATTTTAAATCAAAAAACTATTTTGTTTAAATAAAAAAAACTTAAAAATATTTGTTATTAGGTTAATTTGTAGGAAGTGTAATTATGTTATAGGAAAGGAAGGGAATTATGTTATACTCTGGATTAGCGCTAAATTTATTTGTTTAAATAAAACATATGTTTTCCATAAAAAATATTTAAAAAAATATATGTATATATTTTTTAATCAAGTTAATTATGTAGAAAGTGATTGAAATGATGTTGTACTCTGGATTATGGTTAAAAATATTTTTTAATTAAAAAAATATCCCCCCCAATTTTTTTTTAAATAAAAACATGTTTTTAATAAAAAAATCTTTTTAAATTACATTAATTTTGTAGGAAGTGTTTGGAATGATGTCATACTCTGGATTATCGTTCAAAATATTTTTTTGAATCATAAATCACAATAATATTTAAAAAAAATATTTGTAATTAATATTATTTTAATTTAAATTTTAGATTAATTTTATAGAAAGTGTTTGAAGTCATTTTATACTCTAGATTATCGTTAAAATAGGTTTTAAATCAAACATTTTTTTAAATCAAAATAATATGAAAAAAATGTTTATTTTATTTTAATTAGGTTAATTTTATAGGAAGTGTTTGGAATGATGGATTATCGTTAAATGGAGGTACATTTCCGGTTCAGATTCTTGTGAATATTTTTACTCGTCTATCTGTGCTTCCAACTATGAAACAAATAAATGTAGCGATGGAAAAAAAAAATAATCCAGGCACATTGAGGGAAATGAAAAATGGAAATTAAAGAGTTAGATGTGACGTGTAATAGGATCGCAAAGTGTCCTCCAATATCCCGCATCATTCCTGTGAGCCAGATTCAACAGAATATGGAGCCAAAATGTTTTCTTTTTCACTGTGTGTGAAATAAAAGCAGCCAAATCCAACATGACTGGAGAACAACTTGGCTCGGGATTCAACAGTCAGGTGTCAGCCAGACGAGTTGCTTCTTTTGCCTAAATTCCCCACCGTGATGTCCGGGAAACTGCATTTGAAGCCAAGATGTGTCAGTCAGCCAGGCGGAAGCAAACGAGTTAAAAAAAATATAAATACCATGTGGACAAGAAGCCCTTTCTTTCGTCCGCTTCTGTCTTGTCTGTTTCATGCCCAAAAAAAAAATCATCTCGTTTTCAGGTTAGCGTACAAATGAGCAATTCAACGTCTACATTTGATCATTGTACTTTTTTGTTGTGTGTTTTTCAGCGTTGGCCAAAGTGGAGGTGACGATGCATGACAGCGTCGAGGTGTATTTGGGCGACTCGGCCGAAATCCCTTGCCAGTATAATTTCACTGAAGACAACAACGTTCCCGGATTTGTCATGATCCAGTGGTTTGTGGTGAGTCGTACGCCGGGAACAGCACAAGTTGTCGTCTATGTGCGACCATTCAACTGTGTGAGAAGGATTACACTCATCTCTTCACTTGCACCCAAGACTGTAATGAGCAAATCCAAACCAGACTGGACTGACTGCAGTTTTACAAAGTCCTCTTTAGAAATGGTGTATCCATCTAACCCACAGGTATCAAAGTCAAGGCCCGGGGGCCAAATCTGGCCCATCACATCATTTTAATCGGCCCGCGAAAGCAAATCAAATTCCATTTCAAATTGTCCCATTGTCCCACAATAACAGTGATTATTTTTTACATCAAATTTGAAAACTAGTTTTTCATTAATTTGTTGTGCGCTTTATATGTACCGTAATTTCCAATGTATAAGGCGCATTGTAGTATAAGTCTCACCCCCAATGAATGGTGTATTTTCAAATTTATTCCATATATAAGGCGCACCGGACTATAAGATGCACCTTCAATCAATAAAGAAAAAAAAAATCCAAATACAGTGGGACCTTGGCTTCCCCCCCCCCCAGACAGAGTGTGTCAGGCGAAAAGTGTGTATCCCAAAAATTAATTTCCCATAGGAAACCATTAAAATGAGTATAATCCGTTCCCAGGTCCCCATAAAACATAATTTTCTACTTTCTAATTTTCTAAGACTTAAAACTACACAAAATATACCTTATTTTATGTAGAATAAATGTGCTATGGTATTATGATTAAAGAAATAAACTATTCGCGAACGACACATCACTCATTGTGGCAGCTCTGTGTGTATCCCCAAAAATAGTTTGTATGCCAAGGTAAAATTTTCATAAATGTAACATTCGTAAACCGGAAAGTTCATAAGCCAAGGGGTTCGTAAATCGAGGTTTCACTGTATAAGATATAAATGTACAAATGTTTTTCAAACATAAGGTACACCACATTATACCATATTTATTTTCCGGTGTGTAAGGTGCACTAGAGTATATGGCGCACCCCCAATGAATGGTGTATTTTCAAACATTTTCCATATATGAGGCGTACCGGACTATAAGGCGCATCTTCAATGAATGAAAAACGTTTTCCAAATATAATACATAAATATACAAAAGTTTTCCAAATATAAGGCAACCACATATTATTCCATATTTTACAGGGTATAAGGCACACACCCAATGAATGGTGGATTTTAAAACTTTTTCCATATATGAGGCGTAGCGGACTATAAGGCGCATCTTCAATGAATGAAAAAAGTTTTCCAAATATAATACATGAATATACAAAAAATGTACAAATATAAGGCACACCACATTATACCATATTTTCCGGTGTATAAAGCACACCCCCAATGAATGGGGTATTTTCAAACTTATTATATATAAGGCGCACCGGATTATAAGGCACACATTCAATGAATGAAAAAAGTTTTCCAAATATAATATATAAATATATAAAGTTGTCAAAATATAAGGCACACCACATTATACCATATTATCCGGTGTATAAGTCACGTCAAAGTATAAGGCACACCCCCAATGAATGTTACTTATTCCATATATAAGGCACATCTTCAATGAATGAAAAAAGGTTTTCCAAATATAATATATAAATATAGATTTTTTTTTTGTAAACAAGGCACACCACATTTTAAGGCGCTAACTTCTACAGGGGGAAATGGAGTCGGTGGCTGCTGACCTGTTGTGGCTCAGTATTACTTCACATATATGGCGCACCTGCATATCATGCTTTTGGGTGCACCTTGTACACCGAAAATATGGTAATATGTGGAGTGGATGAAAATTCATAATGGCCCCTGAGAGGAAACCGTTACCACAATAGGGCCCACGGCAAAAAAATGAGTTTGACACCCTTGATCAAACCAATGCAATTAATTCACCCCTATTTATTTTTGTTGCTGTTTTCCATGTTGTTGTAACATATCAAAATTTCGTCCATAGAAGGACCAACTGAGCAGTTCACGTATTCGCATCTACTACGCCGATAACGACAACCACATCGTGGACGACAATACGGAGTACAGCGGTCGCATCCGGGTCACTTCAGACCACCACGGGACTCAACTGACCATCCAGGAAGTACAGCTTTCTGACCAACGCGAGTTCATCTGCCAGGTGAACGGCCTGTCCGCCGGCACCACCGAGAGCAAGACTCACCTCAACGTGTTTGGTGAGTACAGAGACAAGTTAAAAACAGCTGATATTTATTGGGGGCTCAGTAAAATAGCTAAATGAATTTGTTCCAGCTCCTCCGGAAGCTCCGGTCATCAAGGGTGTCCAAGCAGGAATATCCGTGACCAATGAGATGCCCTCTAAGGTAAATCACCAGCTTTATGAGGTTAGCCACCTCGATGCTACGTATATCCTGACATACTTGTCACCGTGTCTCTGCTTTTAAGGTGGCCACATGTGAGGCCCGGAACGGTTTTCCCAAATCCAACATCACCTGGTACAGGAACAACATGCCACTGGTGTCTTCAGCGGGACGTAAGTTAGGAACATTCCCCATGTCTGAGATTTGGAATGTATCGTACGTAATCTTTGAAAGTATTTAATATGACAATTATTTGATCGACCTGGGTTATTATCTTGTTGACCCAGCAGTGAATGATGATGTCACATAGCACAAATAGGCTTGAACAATGAGCGCTGATTGATTTGTTTGTTTGATAAAATGTTTTTTTCAAAAACAATAGTTGGCAAAAATGAATAAAAGGAAATAAATAAACAAAAAAATAAAAGCAAATAAACAAACAAACAAACAAACACAATAAATAATTAAATAATTAAATGAATAAATGCACGCCAATAAATACGTTTAATTTGTTTGATTTTATAAAATATTAAAAAACACTAATAAATCCAATCCAATCCAAAAGTTGGGAAAATTAAATAAAAAAATATAAAATAAACACATGAAAAAATAAAACCAAATTAACAGACAAAATAAACAAAAACATAAAATGATGATGAATAAATATGTAAATATATAAATAAATACATTGGATTTGTTTGATTTATAAAATGTTTTTTAAACATGAAAAAAATAAATTACAAATTATACAGAAACAAAAAATAAATTAAAAGCAAATAGAAACAATAAACAAACAAACACATTAATAAATACATTTGATTTGTTTGATTTATAAAATGTTTAAAAAAACAATAGTTGGCAAAAAATGAATAAATAAATTATTAAAGAAACAAAGAAATTAAATAAATAAAAAGAAATAAAAAAAGAAAGAAATTAAAAGCAAATAAACAAATTAAATATACAAACAAACATACATACATAGATGAATGAATAATTAAATAAATAAATAAGCCCGCAATGGTCTTGAAGTTAGCATGCTATGCAGCCTAAGTAAAAAAATAAAAATTAATTCATAAGGCGGAAATGTTGACTTTGCTCTTGCAGGTGTGAACGTGTGGTTCGGCGACACGGTGGAGTCAAGCGGCTTGTATTCGGTACGCAGTACGCTAGAGTACCAGGTGCTCAAGGAGGACAAGGATGCTAACTTCTCCTGCGAGGTTAGCTTCTTCGTGCCGGGCGCCATCAGAACCGTCGAGTCCGTCAGCGTCGGCGTCACCGTTCACTGTAAGTCTGCCGCGGACATTGCGCAACAAACACACTTTTTATATAGTCGATGATTGCCTGAGCTGATGAATTTTTCAATGTACAAGCCATAACTTGGTCAATTGTATCATGCTAGCTAAAATGTGACTACCCCGCCAAAAGCAACCTGTCACTCAAAGTGCCATTGCAACACTTTTCTGCTACCATCAGGGTGTTGCCAAGTATTCTGTCCCTCGCATTTAAAAAGCCATTTTAGCTTTTTTGTTTGTCCATTGTTTCTGGAACAGTAAGACAATCGAACAGTCTGTGCTGGCAACCCTGTGGAAATGATCTTGTTAATGGCAATTTACAAGCACGCTGAGTAAGACTGTTTAACTTGACAGAGTGTGTGTGTGTGTGTGTGTGTGTGTGTGTGTGTGTGTGTGTGTGTGTGTGTGTGTGTGTGTGTGTGTGTGTGTGTGTGTGTGTGTGTGTGTGTGTGTGTGCGTGCGTGCGTGCGTGTGTGTGCATAGACCCAGCCACCATGGTGGAGCTGTGGAGGGAGTCGCCTGAGGGTTTGATCAAGGAGGGGGATACTGTGGAGCTGCGTTGCCAGGGCGATGGCAACCCCACGCCGACCTTCATCTTCAGCAGGGCGCGAGTAAGAATAGAAGCTCTTCTATCTGCCATAAAAAAAAAAAAGTCCCCCCGAGATAGGGGTGACATGCAAAAAGACGCGCCGGGAATGTTTTTCATATGCAGAGCTGCTACCAACCCCCCGTGAACACGGAAAGGTCCGCGGAGGCCTTGACAGATTTGACCCTGTCCATCCAGTCTGGGTTGTAAGACGCTGACAGGAGCCGGTTCCCATGTCAAACACAAAAATGTTGCGTTTGCTTTGCCAATTAGGTCATTGTGACTTGCAGTGTGAACAAAACAGGAAGTAGTTTAATTCCTATTCAAAGCACAATTTTGATGTCAGCTATGCTGAAAAAAATGACACATCAATGAAAAGGTTTCTTCAGCCGTCATCTGTACTTCTTTAAAGGGGTCGGATGTTTCGCTCCTCATCCGAAAAGCTTCGTCAGCTAACTACAGTTGTGCTGGTAACTCTGGCTCTATATATATCTCTAATGGACAGAGGTGGCTGTGCCAGATCTCCGCTCTGATAGGTCCCTGGCACGGCCACCTCTGTCCATTAGGTATATATATAGGGCCAGAGTTACCAGCACAACCTTAGTTAGCTGACGAAGCTCTTTGGATGAGGAGCGAAACATCCGACACCTTCCATAAAGTGCAGATGCCGACTGAAGAAACATTTTCATCAATAGACCACTCCTGTACGACTGAGAGCCTACACAGACCATGAAGATGCAATATCTTCCATCCATTTTGTTTTTCAACATTTCGACATGTTTGCGACAGGAATCCGGCGCGGACGAGGACCTGGATAGTCGCGGCAACGTCTTGATGCTGCAGTCGGTGTCACGCGGCGACCGCGGCCTCTACCGTTGTCGACCTCGGGACGGTACCTCGCACGACGATGTCAAAGGAGAGATGGAGCTCAATGTGCACTGTGAGGACACCGTCCGTGCGACAACGTTAGCATAATATGTACTCAGAACTCATTAGCATTAATCACACAGACCGCATACAGCGGCGGTTTGTTAGCGCATTATACAAAAGAAGGGTTTCAATGGGAACCTTGTCCTGTTGGGTGTGTGTGTACTGTGTTCAGACCTGGATCCCGCTGTGGTGGTCCCCCAAGAATCTGAGGCCATGTTAAAAGGGGAAGATTTGACCGCATCGTGCAACGCTTTGTCCTCCCTGAAGACGTCGACGGTCTGGTACAAGGTTAGTCGATCTACATTGGATGGAGAAATTTACATTTCACAGCAGTGATGGAAGTAAGAGGAAAAGAAAGGAAGAAGTAAAAAAAACAAAATACAGGAGCTGATGTAAAGGCAGCCACTCTCGCGGCGCCATCTTGAAGTCAGAACACCAACAACAAATACTAAATAACAAATACTGTGACACAAGACAAAAGACACAGACAGTCAATCTTAAGCACTTTCTGCACCCTCTTTGTCGTATGAAGCAATTCTTGATGAAAGAGGAGAGGATCAGAACGTCCTTTTCACCAGTGGATCAAGGACATTTACGGTGAAATGTGTACGTCTGCTACAAGCTAAATGCTGGCAGCAAACACAAAGCTGTAGCCTCCATTGACAGTCTCACATCTCCTGTCCCACGTAAATAACGCACCAGCGTTCACTCAGCACAGAAGTAACTCAAATAGATAGAAAGCTAGCCAGCTAGCTAATGGATAGCCAATAGCCAACGAGCTAAATAGCTAGCCAGCGAGCTAGATAGCTATGTAGCTAGCCAAATAGCTAATAATAATAATAACAAATCCGCTTCAATTCCAAGCCGCGACAGTTCCACCCACCCTTTCCACTGAACAAAGCGGGGCTGTGAAAATGCTGCCCATTACTCTGCGCAAAAATGGCCCCGAGTTGTCCAGCGATGACAGTCAAATGGCACTGTCATTCCTCCCAAATCAAAAACAGTGCTGGCATATTCGTGCTGCCGTTAAGGCGCAACCGCTCAGTAGGCTCTCCTCCTTGATGAATGTTGTGGCCAAAAAATACTGAAAAACAATCCCTATCCACACAAAAACAACAACAAAAGGGCTCCTCGGGCGCCATCTTGGACTTCAGCATATTTCAAGATGGTCACCGCAGGCGTTTTATAGACTCAACTATATCCCAGAAGTCCAATAATGGCCAGTGGGCAATTTTACGAGAATATAAACTAGTTTGACCTGCATTGCTGAAACCCTACTGCACTGTGTGTGTACAGGACAGTAAGATAGTGGGTGTAGGAAACACACTCCACTTGCAGGACGCCAACTACGAAACGGCGGGCGAGTACGTGTGCGAGGTGACCGTCCCCGCCCTGCCCGCCCTGCACACCAGCGGCTCCGTCCATATCGTCGTCAACGGTCAGTTATCTCAAACACACCACTGGGAGAAAAAAATGGCTACCGTGCTACATACTTGTGTATCATTGCGGTTGTCTGTCTGCGTATTTGTGTGTGTACACAGGTGGTCCTCAGCTGGTGGGCGAAGAGCAAGAGGTGCATCTGGAGGAACCAGTTGGGAAAATGGTCAACCTGAGCTGCGAGGCACACGGCCACCCGGCGCCTAGCATCGCGTGGATCTTTGACGCTAGCCAGGTGACTAGACGGAGTGATGTGCGATGACTATCATTTCGTCACCCCCGACTGACTTCTCTTGACCAACGTCCGGTTTCTCTCCGTAGAACTGGCATGAGGTCTTCACCAAATCCGGCGACCACGTGACCCATAGCGTGGTGTCCGTCGCCGTCCTTTCGGACATTAGCGCCATGTGTAACACCTCCAACGACCTTGGAATTGACGTCCGAGCTTTTAGCATCAAAGCTAGTAAGCGAGTCTCACTTTTTTGTCACCGATATTGCATTGATTCACGTACACCTAATCCGAGTATCCATATTCAGCCTTGACGATTTAATTTTACATTTTAATGCTAGCCATGCTGAATTTGAATCCATGCAAAATTTAACCTTTAACTCATTCACTGCCAGATGATGTGCAAACACGTGTCCACTCCAGTGCCAGGGTTTTTGTCATTGTCACTCGAATTTCAGGACCCACAGAATATTGAGTTTTAGGATGACATAAACATTCAATACAGCGTTAGAAACCTTAGATTTTCTTCTTTCATCAGGAAAAAAAACAGTTAATTCCTAAGTTGTATGGCTCCGGAGTTATCTGAGCTTGAAATGGGGGCAGTTGTACAAAATACAATACAATACAGACACATTGATTTATATATTAATATATTTTATTATTTGTTTATATATTTTAATTTTTGTTATATAGCGCTTTAAGTTTGTTAAGCTTAAGCTGTAACAAAGCGCCAACATGGACAAAAGGCAAATTCTGCCCCCTTCGTGGAAGACAAAAAACATTCCCAGAGGTCTGACCAGCGCTTTATCGGCACCCCCTGCAAGATAGACCAAAAACCCAAATACATTCGGGAATGGCAGCGAACGAGTTAATAAACACAATTGAATCTCCAAAGTCAAACGTAAATTAACATTTTTTAAATTAAATTATTTTTAAATTTAATCCTTACCTATTGATACCACAAGATGGAAGCAAACCACTTCTCGTCTTGAAATAAAACTCCTCCACTCACCTCCACATAGTTCCTTGCCACCAAAGCCCCCACGAAATGGCGAATCGAATCTCCTCAATTCACTTCAACCGAGTTGCTTGACAACAAAGTCATTTTTTTTACTCCTTTTGAGTAAAAAGGCAGCAGAAAGTAACATTGTTGGTGTGAAGTGTAGCGTGTTTAAAAACACACCAAAAAAAGCGTGTTGTTCTACTTTTTCGCAGTTCCCTTGGTCACCTCCAGCGCTCCCTTCTATCCCGGTAAGATGGTCGTACTGCTTGCTCGTTCTGCTTGCTCATTTCATGGTCCTCCTCCGCCGCCTCCTCCTTTTCCTCCTCGTTTCGTTTGACAGCGAAAGAAAGGCTTTGAGGAACCTCCTCCATGCTTTATTGATGATCTCTCTCTCTGGGACTCTCTGAGCCTTTCGGATGGCCTGCAGGCTGATTAAATATTCTCTTTTTTTTGCGTAGGCGCAACTTCACAGCACCTTTTGAATGACTGAGTAAAAATCCTCAGTAATTACGGGAGCTCATGAAGCAGCATGTGGTCGATTCGCACCCAAAAAAAACATTCTGTCACGTTTGTCTTTTTCCAATCGCTTCATTCTAATACAAGAAGAGATTTGATTGCCATTTAAATCGCCAAATTGGATTATGGATTTTCTGTCAAAATATATGTTTTAAATGCTGAGACAACAAATAGCACAATTCATTCACTGCCAGACGATGCGCAAAAATGTGAACATGTGGACTGGGGGCCAAATCCGGCCCGCCACATCATTCTATTCGGCCCATGAAAGCAAATCAAACTTCTAAAATACTACGATGCTTGCTAAAGTCCGAACTAAAATTTTAAATTGCGCCATGTAAACCACAGTAATTCATTGTGTTTTTACTACAAATTTGAAAATGAGTTATTCATTAACTCATTCACTGCCAGACGATGTGCACAAAATGTGTCCACTCCAGTGCCAGGGTTTTTGTCATTTTCACTCAAATTGCAGGACCCACAGAGTATTATGTTTTAGGACTACATAAAAATTCGATGCAGCGTAAAAAAAAACTTAAACTTTCTTTTTTCATCAGAAAAAAAGTTAATTCCTAAGTTATATGGATCTGGAGTTAACTGGGCTTGAAATGGGGGCGGCTGTACAAAATACAATACACATTGATTTATATAGCGCTTTAACAACAGCTGAAGCTGTAACAAAGCGCTAACATGAACACAAAAGGCAAATGCTGCCCCCTCGTGTTAGAGAACAAACATTGCCAGAGGTCTGACCAGCGCTTCATCAGCACCGCCTAGGCAAGAAAGGAGATTGCGGCGGTCACTATTTCTGTTCTGTTTATTTTTACTGTTCTATTTATTTTGCATTTGTGTCCAAACTGGGGATCGGAATGAAAATTAGTCAATGATCAGTAAAATTGTTCAGTAAATGTGTTACAATAGATAATAAAATTATGAATGAAATGTATAATGATTATTATTATTATTAGGAAGGGGGAAAAATACAATTTTAATCACCAAAATAAAGTGACATGCCCATCCTTAGTTAAAATATTTTTGTTGACAACAAAAGCTACCATTGAAATGTGTTATTCTTTTTTTTTTAAGTTTCTCTATAAACACAATTGAGTTGAGAAACAAAATAGTGATTATATGTATGTGGTTTCTTGTGTGTGTGTGTGTTTGTGTGTGTGTGTGTGTGTGTGTGTGTGTGTGTGTGTGTGTGTGTGTGTGTGTGTGTGTGTGTGTGTGTGTGTGTGTGTGTGTATTTGTGTAGTAGAAGGCAGCGGCGTGATCATTGTGGTCATCATTCTGTGTCTGCTGCTGCTGGCCATCTTGGGCAGCGTGCTTTACTTCCTCCACAAGAAGGGCAAGATCCCGTGCGGTCGCTCGGGGAAGCAGGACATGTAAGTAGCTCTTAAAGGACAACCGACACTTCCGGACAAGTTGCTTCCATAATTTGTAATATCACTTCAAATGACTTCAACTGAGCGTATTTTACAAAGATTCCACCGCGTATGGCTATATTTTACATTTTAAGACTCGCGTTGAATATTCAGGAAGTCTTGTTTTTGAGTTGGTGACCATTCCTGACGTGACGTCACGGAGGGAACGCCCCTGACCGAGAAAGCGACACACAATGCATTTTGGGTACTTTGTTTGGGCTGAAAACTTCATGTTGATCCGTGTTGATGGCGAAATTAGAAGGAAAATCATTGTCCAATATACTTCATGATAAAATTGACAATTTCTCCAATGCGAGATGAATAAAGGTGTATCTCAAATCTCATCAATACAACATTGATTAGCTCAAATAGCTCAATAAAGTTTGGGAAATATTATACTTGAAGGAGGAATGTTCTAGAAAAAAATATATATATCTATTTATCCAGCTATCTAGCGAGCTATATAGCTAGCTACCTAGCTAGCTAGATATTTGCTATCTATTAGCTATCTATCAGCTAGCTAACTAGCTTTTTATCTATTTGAGTTACTTCCGGGTTGAGTGAACGCTGGCGCGCGTGGCTGCCGCTGCTCACCCGCTAGTTCCGAGCTAATTTTGTAGCAGTTTTGGCACACTTTAAGTGATTTTTATTGGTGTTTTGCATTGAACTAAATATATCAGCCTGTGTGTTTTGGGTATTTTCGATGCTATAAAACGTTTTTCAAAAAAAAAAAAAAAATGGTGTCGGTTGTCCTTTAAAGTCTTGGCCTTCGCGAGCACGCTTCTAAAATGTTCTCACGTTCTTCCCTCCACCAGCTCCAAAGAGAAAACCACCAAAGATGACATTGTGGTGGAGATGAAGAACAACGCCAACGCCAAGAGTGAGGACACGGTGCTCCTCAAGGCAGTCAATGGAGACAAAAATGGCACAATGGAGCAGGTAACGTTTTATTTTTTAATATATATATATTTTTAGGAGATGAAAGTTGTCAGGTAACTACCGTATTTTCTGCACTGTAAGGCTCACCTCAAAGAAAAGATGTTTTCAAAAGCTGACCCTGCGCCTTATAAGGCGGTGCACCTTATGTATGGAAAACATTTTTAAATATGTCATTCATTGAAGGTGCGCCTTATATTCCAGAAAATACAGTACTTTTCTAATTTAGACGAGATAAAGATACAACTATGAAGATTTCGGAAAACGGATACTTGAACTCATTTGCCGCCATTCCCAAATTTATTCGGGTTTTAGTTTTTCTTGCGGTGGTGCTGATAACGCGCTGGTCAGACCTCTGGCAATGTTTCTCCCTTCCTTGGCGGGGCGGCATTTGCCTTTTGTCCATGTTAGCACTTTGTTACTGCTTCAGCTGTTATAGTGCTATATAATAATAATAATAATAATAATAATAATTATTATTATTATTATTAATATTATTATTATTATTATTATTATTATTATTATTATTATTATTATTATTATTATTATTAACTCAACCCGGTATAACTCAGATAGATAGAAAACTAGCTAGCTAGCTAATAGATAGCTAATGGATAGCGAGCTAGATAGCTGATATAGATAGCCAGCTAGCTAGCTAGATAGCTAATAGATAGCTAGCTAGGTAGCCAGCTAGATAGCAAGTTAGCTAGCTAGATAGCCAGCTAGATGAAACCAATATGTATCGTATTTTGTACAGCAACCCCCATTTCAATCTCAGATAACTCCAGACCCATATAATTTAGGAATTAACACTTTTTTTTCTGATGAAAGAAGACAATCTATGGTTTCTTACGCTACATTGAACGTTGATGTCATCTTAAACCTTAATATTCTGTGGGTCCTGGAATTTGAGTGAAAATGACAAAAACCCTGGCACTGGAGTGGACACATTTTTGCACCTAATCTGACAGTGAATGAGTTAGAAATGTTATGTAATATGACCTGCGGGGAATCAAATTGTAGATTTATGGGGAAAATCTCATTGCAAAAAAAAAAAATTGCCAAAGGTAGCAATATTCCCAAAATAATAAATCTGTTTGTTACCGGAGTCAAATTTATGAGAAGAAGGTACTAATTCAACAAGAATTGTTTTTTTTTTTTTTACATTACAAAAATACAAAATCTCTGGCATGTTTACACGCTATTAACGTCACTGTGTTGTGTTCATCCAGTGAAGGTATGCAAGAATCAGCAATGGAGGAGCTGATCTGAGACCAGCAGGGACTCTAATCACACATTCCCAACAACATACTTTTCAGTATTTACACACGCACACACACACACACACACAACACACACACACACACACACACACACACAGAAACACTCACACAAAATCGTTCGAATGAATGTTTTTCATTTTCTAAAAGTTCATCCATCGTTTGTCCTATGTTTCATCATCGCTTCACCAATCTGAGTGTACATATTATATATATTTTTTGTTATTTAAGATCTTCACACACAAAATACACACACACACATACACACACACACTCGTTTCACACTGCTGTCAAACCCGTTTCTTCTTTTTTTCGGACCGTTTGTAAATATGCCAGTGGACTGACGCTAGCCGGTTGGGTTTCAAAAGAGGTTAGCGATCCATTTTGGCCCGGTTTTTGTTTTATTTTGGAGATTTCTGCGGAGTACACTGAATATGTTTGTATGTATGATCCTTGTGTTGTGTTCCACCCGTTTTGCGTGTTAAAAATATTGTTCACAAGCGTGCTTTTTTTTTTATTGTATTACTTTCATGATTTTGAAGAGATTTCAGTTTGAAGCAGGCACATTGGCGCCCCCCGCTGGGCCCGTTTTTTTGAATTGTCTTTTTTTTTTTAATATATATTTTGATTCATTTCTTTTCACTGACACGCGATGATGTCATGTTCTGCTGGGTTCCGTATAACTACACACCGGGGAAATATTGTTCATATTTTGTTTTTTTGTATTTCCCTCTACAAAAAAAGTGTGTAATTTAAGTACGGTGGGATTCTTAGACGCTTGTGTTTTTTTAATAATGTTTTTGCAAGAAAATGCCAAATAAAAACGTTTTTTCAATATGTTTATACATTTCTTTTAGTTCAGCAGCCATTTTAACTCATTCACTGCCATTCACGAATGTATTCGGGAATTGAAAATTTGACGCCATTCCCAGGTTTGTTCAGGCTTTGTTCTTTTCTTGCTTGGGTGTCGATAAAGCGCTGGCGAGACCTCTGGCGATGTTTTTCCCTTCCACAACGGGGCAGCATTTCCCTTTTTTCCATGTTATTTTTTGTTAAAGCACTATATGAACCATTATGTATGTATTGCATTGTATTTTGTGGAATTCACAAATTTATTCAGGAATTGAAAATATGACGTAGAGCGCCATTCTCGAACTTGATCGGGTTTTGGTTTTTCTTGCGGGGGTGTCGATACAGCGCTGGTCTGACCTCTGGCAGTATTTTTCCCTTTCACGAGAGGGCAGCATTTGCCTTTTGTCCATGTTGGCGCTTTGTTACAACTTCAGCTGTTAACACGCTATGTAAACCAATATGTATTGTATTTTGTACAGCTGCCCCCATTTCAAGCTCATATAACTGCAGACCCATATAATTTAGGAATTAACTGGTTTTTTTTTCTGATGAAAGAAGAGAGTACGGTTTCTTCCGCTGCATTGAATGTTTACGTAGTCCTAAAACTCAATATACTGTGGCTCCTGGAAGTCGAGTGACAATGACAAAAACTCTGGCACTGGAGTGGACACGTGTTTGCACAATGTCTGGCAGTGAATGTGTTAATTAATACCAGAATTTGACTTTAAATATTTAAACTGACACTTTCTAGCTATTCCTCTGAAACTGGATCCTCTTGAGGTTAAACGGTGTTGAAAAGTGATCGATATATAACATTTTTAGTTGACGCATTTCCGAGTTGTTCCAGAACGCATCATTCGGGAGGTGTACACGCCGCAGGTGTTTGGATGCTCACCAAACGAGGACGCCGCTCAGTTTAGCTGAGCTAAAGTTCAAAAAACAAGTCATGTAAGTTGAATTAAACTCAAACATGTTCATATTATGCATAATTTAGGACAAATGTGTTGGTATTTTAATGTAGAAATAGTCGTACATTCCCGGGAGATAAAAAAAAAAATGCTGACTAGCTTAGTGCTAACATCTGACAGACCAATTCGTGTGGAAAAAAAACCTACAATTGTACATAAAACAAAATATAAAAAAATAACGATGATACAATAATAATGCAAGGGAGCGTAAGAGTATATAATAAGGGAGAAAATAACGTTGCAACACACTGATAACGCAAGGGACTGTTAAGAGTAGAAAGCGTCTCCAGAAAATAACACGACTGTTAACAGCAAAACAGTTCCCAATATAACCAATGCTGTGCACAATTAATGAAGATTTTATTATGTAAATTCACTTGACATTATTTCACAAAGAGGCTAAAAAAATGAAACGAGAGCATCTTGAAAGTCAACCAATTGCTTGTGTTCATTGTAAAAAGTGAGGCTCATGATTAGCAGGAACCTCGTTGTATATTATTAGTCGAAACAACGAGTTCTTGGCTAATGAACCTCACAACGTTCTTTTTTTAACTTCATTATTCCAGCTTCTAATTTTAATGGCTGACTTTGTGTTTATATTATGCTTTGCAGCTGTAGCAGCTCATGCATGTCAAACCCGCTTTACAACCAAGGATTAGAACGGTGAAAATGTTGGCCCAACACGCTTTTGGCAATGTTTTTTTGCATTTACCTTTTAATAATAATAATCATCATAATAATAATAAATGATATTTTTTTGTCGGAATGAAAATAAATAAATACTACAACCATGACGTTCGGGCTAGCTCACGATTGACAATGTGTCTGCTTCCCCCTTGTGGCAATAATCGAGATTTACACTGAGTACGACTCGTTTTTATTTCTGTCGATCAATGTAAATACTGCAATGCACCATGGGTAAATGAATGTACGATTATCTGTTTCGGTGGTTTCCGGCGTATCACGGAAAAGCCCGAAACAAATGCAAATGATTATAGCTCGATATCGGTAAGACAAAATGGCAGACGACGAAAGTTAAAACCTCTGAAGGAAAATAAAGCGTTTTACATTTGCTGTTGAAGTAAATGTATTTATTTAACTATTTTAACAGAAGTACATCATATGTCAGTTCCGAGCTCATTGTGTGTGTTTTGGGACACTTTAAGTCATTTTCATTGGTGTTTTGCATTTGACTAAAAATATCAGACTGTGTGTTTTGGGTATTTTAGATGCTATAAAACGTTTTTTCTGATGTCAGTTAGGAAACAAAAAAAAATGGTGTCGGTTGTCTTTTAAGTCTTGGCCTTCGCTAGCACGCATCTAAAATGTTCTCACGTTCTTCCCTCCACCAGCTCCAAAGAGAAAACCACCAAAGATGACATTGTGGTGGAAATGAAGAACAACGCCAACGCCAACAGTGAGGACACGATGCTCCTCAAGGCAGTCAATGGAGACAAAAATGGCACAAAGGAGCAGGTAACTTTTTTTTTTAAATATATATATATATATTTAGGAGATTAAAGGTGTCAGGGAAGTACCGTATTTTCTGCACAAAAGGCGCACCTAAAAGATCTTTTTCAAAAGGCCTCATAATCCATTGCGCCTTATGTATGGAAAATGTTTTTAAATGTCACTCGTTGAAGGTGCGCCTATGTGGCGCAGATCATGTAGCAATATGCGCTAATTCTAATATACTTGCGCTGTAATATTTGTAACCGTAGTACTGATATAAAGCAAAGAAAAACTATTATCGATAAAATACTCACACAAGCAATATTTTAAAGAAAATACTGTTTAATTAAAAATCTTAATGGCTTGGGCATGAAAAAAATGGCAACGCAACAAACGCCGAGGATATTAAAAAGACAATAAATAAATCATATTTACATGTATACGGCGACAAAGCAGCAACAAACATTTTAGTAGGCGAGTTGTCAAGACAAAAAACAAAAGGCGAGTGAAAAGACATATTTCAACTTTGTCTTGGAAATGAAACTCGTTTGAGATGGCCAATCGAATGAGAGTGTGCGGGAGAGACAGGCACGTAAAAATTTCAAGACGGAAGATAAAGCGCTGAGTTTATCCTCAGTCATGCAAAGTCCCTCGAGTGGAGTTTCCCCCCCACCCAAACAAAAAAAAGTACCACTTTAAAAAGTCCTCCTTAAGGCCTTTAAACGTGACATTTCATAACCTTAAGTCAACGTGCTAGCTAACACATAACGTTACATCATGACAACAATTCTTTAGTATTAGCATTTAAGTAATGGAGTTTTAATCTCTTTTTTTTCATATTCATACCATCTGTGACTAATCCAGGAAGAAAGTCTTCCAAAAATGGCGAGCCAACCTGCCAAAAGGCACAAAAACAGACGTTACTTAACAAGACATCTGACGTAAGCCATTCGAAGTAAAACCGACGTTAAAACACTCCTCATCCAGACTGGAATATGTTTGTTCTTCTTTCGGTCTCGGTTATTGTTGGCGCTTTTTAAAAGTCAGAAACGGAACGAGGCGAAATGACAAACGTGTGCAATTAGGGATGCGCAAACACGAAGTAAAAGTGCTTGTGATGCTATCATCGTTGCCTGAAAGGGTTGCGGAACGAGTAGAAACAGGAAGTAAATGAAAATTGATGCTGAACTGGGTCGTAGGGAAAAAATGGTGCAAAAAAATGGAAGTACAGTAATACCTTGGCTTACGAACTTAATTGGTTCCCAGACAGTGTGTAAGGTGATAAGTGTGTATCCCAAATATTAATTTCCCATAGGAAACAATTAAAATGAGAATAATCCGTTCCCAGGTCCCCATAAAACATAATTTTCTAATTTTCTAAGCCTTAAAACTCCACAAAAATATACCTTATTTTATGTGTAATAAATGTGCTGTGGTATTATAATTAAAGAAATAAACGGTACTTTATAATAAAGTCGTTTTATTTATCTTTGTGATGGTCGTTGATGGTTTGATGGAATGGAGAGGCCGGTTTCATCAGCATTAAACACTTGATAAGGAACATAGCCATCTTGAGGAATGATCCCTTGTAGGTGCTTTCTCTGCGATAATTTTACCTAGTTCCTCATCAATCGTGTTCTGTTTAGCTGGGTTGATAGCTTTTTGCATCCAGGGCACAGATGGCTTGTGCGGGTTATTTGTGGAGCTTGATTGATGGGAATTTTAACCTTGCAGTCTACACTCTGCCTTTGAACTATCAAAGTTGAAACTCTCTCACTTTCGTCTGCCTGTCTCTTTAATGTTTAAACCACCTCCCCTCACTGCTGCGTTCTTGACCAATCACATGGCTTTAACCGACGACTGGGGGCGTGGAATATAGAGGACCAAAATAAGCCGGTTGCCATTTTCTTTTAGGAGAACGGGCTCGTTTGCGAACGACACATCACTCATTGTGGCAGCTCCGTGTGTATCCCGAAAAATAGTTCGTATGCCGAGGTAAAATGTTCATAAATTTAACGTTCGTAAACCGAAAAGTTCGTAAGCCAAAGGGTTCGTAAACCGAGGTATCACCGTAGATGCTATTGGTGCTTAAAACGGGCTGCGGAAAACAAATAGAAAAAGGAGATGTTGTTTGAAGAAGAATAAACGGAAGCAGGAGGTAAAAGTAGTTCCGATGCTCAAATTTCTTGTCGAAAAAAAAAAATATAGAAAACAGGTAGTGAATGTGACGCCGTTAAGTTACAGCCTCAACTAGCTGCGGTACATATAAAACAGGAAGTAGAATTCAATGTCAAGAACAAAAAAAAAAAAGATGCCTAAAAAGGTTGCGGAATAAATGGAAATGACACGAAATAAACTAGATGGTTTAAAAAATGTGAACCCGAATGGTATTTTTGTTTTTAACTCATTCACTGCCATTGAGGAATGTTTTCGTCAATTAAAAACGTGATGTGCAGCGCAATTTCCGAATTTGTTCGGGTTTTGTTTTTTTTCATGCTTGGGTGCCGATAAAGCGATAGCCATGGCAATGTTTTTTGCATTTACCTTTTAATAACACATTTCATTTCTAAGCGCCTTTCAAAACTCTCAAGGTCACTTTACAGTCACAGGAAAAACCTTTCCTGTGGGTGAGCAGCGGCAGCAACATGCGCCAGCGTTCACTCAACCCGGAAGTAACTCAAATAGATAGAAAGCTAGTTAATGGATAGCTAATAAATAGCTAATAGATAGCCAGCTAATAGCTAGCCAGCTAGCTAATAAATAGCTAATAGATAGCCAGATAGCTAACAGCCATCTAACAGCTAGCTAATGGATAGCTAATACAACATCAGATGTCCATGTTAGCGCTTTTGTCTAGCTTCAGCTGTTGTTAAAGCGCTATTTAAATCAATAGGTATGTTTTGTATTTTTTACAGATGCCCCCATTTCAAGTTCAAATAACTACAGACCCATATTACTTAGGAATTAACTATTTTCTTCATTTTATGTCGTCCTAAAACTAATGATTTTGTGGGTCCTGGATTTCGAGTGACAATGACAAAAACCCTGGCACTGGAGTGGACACATTTTTTGCACATCGTCTGGCAGTGAATCAGCTAAAAAGCTATTCAAGGAGGTAATAGTCAACGACATGCGATGCTTGCCTGCCGAACTGGAGTGCTCAAACAAATACAATTTGCTACGATTTAGCTCCCAACAGCCTATCTCGATGGTCAAACTGTTCATACGACATCATTATGAGTATTATTGTGACTGCACGTGGCCACGCTAAAAATGATACGACACAAGCAGCTAGCGGAGGGCGGGGAGGGGGGTCACATTGAGTCGACGTGTGGTCCCTTGGGTAGTTACGACGTACGCTTTAAGAAACATTTGAAGGCTTTATGGAGTTTTCCTTGTGGGATAAAAGCGTGGAAAGTTTCGGAGGCAACTGACAGCGCGACGATGGCACGAGGCAGGCTTTGGGGAGGTCGCGGCGGGACTATGTGGCGATGTGCGCGGCCGAGGGGACGGACACAAACTCTCGGAGGATGTTCTTGGCCGTCTCCAGGTTATTCCTGGCGATCAACAGCGCCTTCTGGATGTCCTGGATGGAATAGCCTTGAGACATCAGGCACTCAATCTCACCGCTTAGCACCCCGCCGGCCGAAGGGGGCGGCGGCGGCGGCGTGTGCGAGGAGGAGGGCCGGGGGGGCTGCTCCGGTAAAGCTGAAGGGGGCTCGCGGGTCAGCGGGCGAGCACGCCGGTCCGAATTGGCGCGCCGTGGGAGGGGTTTAGGTGGGCGTTCGGGTTCTGCGCCGGCTGCGTACAAACCTGAGGGGAGGAAACAGGAAGTGAAAGTGAATGTGATGCCAGGGTTAGCGCGATGCTAGGCCGTGAAAAGGAAACGGGAAGTGAATATGATGCTCTGGTTAGCGCAATGCGAGACCGTGAAAAGGAAACAGGAAGTGAATGTGATGCTATGGTTAGCGCAATGCTAGGCTGCAAAAAGGAAACAAGGAAGTGAAAGTGAACGTGATGCTATGGTTAGCGCAATGCTAGGCTGCGAAAAGGAAACAAGGAAGTGAAAGTGAATGTGATGCTATGGTTAGCGCAATGCTAGGCTGCGAAAAGGAAACAAGGAAGTGAAAGTGAATGTGATGCTATGGTTAGCGCGACGCTAAACCATGAAAATGAAACAGGAAGTGAAAGTGAAAGCGATGCTATGGTTAGCGTGATGCTGAACCATGAAAATGAAACAGGAAGTGCAAGTAAATGTGATGCTATGGTTAGTGCCGTGCTATGCCGTGGCACATCGTGAACAGCAAGCGTATTTAATTTCATTGTTGCTAAGCAACCACTTTACAGGAAAAAAAAACTAGAAACAGGATGTAAAAGCGAATGTGACGACACAACCCCGCCCAAACTAGCTGAGGAAAACCTATAAATACAAAATAAAAGTGAATTTGATGCTATCTCATTGCTAAGATGACCAAATCAAAAGGGGAATTCAACAAAACGGACACGCGCTTGTAGCGTCACATACCGGCTTCCACGGCTCCGTCGATGCTGAGATTGCTGAAGGCTTTAGAAGGCCCGTTGGCGTCCGCCAGAACCCGCCGGGCAGGCGCCGGGGGGGCCATCGGCCGAGGGCAGTCGTACTCGTAAGTGTCCTCGAAGGGGCCTTCTGTGGACTTGGCTTGGTAGACCGCCGAGGAGGAGTGTTGAGGACGCTCTGAAAAGTACCCAGGCACGCACACGCGTGTCAAAATACAAATAAATAATACATTTTATTTCAAGCGCCTTTCAAAACACCCAAGGACACTTTACAATAAGAACAATAAAACAAAGCACATAACAATAAAACCATAAGTAAAATGATACATAATAAAATCCGTGTGCATTAACTAAAAAAAAAAAATCCTACTTGGACCCTCCGCACCCTGCCCACCACCTTTTCCAGCGACTTCCCTCTACTGACGCATGAAGTCAACCACACTGGAACTTAAAACCATGTCTCCTCAACACAGGATGTGGATTCGGGTGTAAAGTAGCATCGAACGGGGGAAAGGCGTACCGTGATCGAGGGTCTCCGAGGCGGCGGCCTGCGCCTGGATGTTACACATTGCCTCGTACACTTGAGGGTCTGCCGAATCCACGTCGAGGCTTTCACCGCTGGAAGCGCAAGTAAACCACAAAAAAAGTCAATCACAAAAAATGTCACAAAAAAAGTTAATCACAAAAAAGTTAATCACAAAAAAGTAAATAAAAAAAAGTGAATCACAAAAAAAGTAAATAAAAAAGTATGTCACAAAAAAGTGAATCACAAAAAAAGTAAGTCACAAAAAAAGTATGTCACAAAAAAGTGAATCACAAAAAAAGTAAGTCACAAAAAAAGGTACATCACAAAAAAAGTCACAAAAAAGTATGTCACAAAAAAAAGTAAGTCACAAAAAGATGTCTTGCTTGGATACCGGTAACGCGCTGGTCAGACCTCTGGCAATGTTTTTCCTTTCCACAAAGGGCAGCATTTCCCTTTTGTCCATGTTAGCGCTTTGTTAAGCTTTTGCTGTTGTGAAAGCGCTATATAAAATCAATATGTATGTATTGTATTTTGTCCAGCCGTCCCCATTTCAATCTCGGATAACTCCAGACCCATATAACTTAGGAATTAACTCTTTTTTTTTTTGAAAGAAGAGAGACTGAGGTTTCTTATGCTGAATTATCAAATATTGTATTTTAACAATTACTATTAACTCATTCACTGCCATTCGGGAATTTAAAGCTTCATACCCGAATTTGTTCGTCTTTTGTTTTTTTCATGCATGGGTGTCAGCATTTCCCTTTTTCCATGTTCGCACTTTGCTCTAGCTTCAGCTGTTGTTAAAGCGCTATATAAACCAATATGTATTGTATTGTATTGTGTACAGCCGCATTCATTTCAAGCTCATATAACTCTAGACCCGTATAACTTAGGAATTAACTCTTTTTTTTCCTGATAAAAGATTTTTAACACTGTATTGACTGACTCTGTGGGTCCTGGAATTTAAGTGACAATGACAAAAACCCTGGCACTGGAGTGGACACATTTTTGCACATCATCTGGCAGTGAATGAGTAACACCAACCCCCCCCAAACAAAATGACAACGTAACCAGAATTTTGGCGCCATCTTGTGGCTACTAAAAAAAAAATCACCTGACGTCATTGTGGTTGGCTTGACTGGGCGGAGGCGGAGGCACCAGAGAGCCGGTGATGATCCACGGGGCGCCGGATGCCGGCAGGGAGGTTGGGCTCATGTACTCGTTTTCTTCGCAGTCGGTGGGCAACGTCTCCCTGCTGGAAACGGCCGACGTTGGCAGCGACCTGACCCCCCAAAAAAAGGTCACAGTCATTCACTGAAGACCCTTTTTAGACACCCCCTCTGATTTGTCATACCTGGCGGCCAGGCAGTAGATAGCATTGGTAGCCATGTTGCTTTTTCCCCCCTCAGCTCCGCCTCCTTGAGACGTGACGGGCGCTGCGTTAGCCTTGCAAGCGGGCCTCGGCACCATATAGTTGGCGGCCCAAGCGGGCGTGTCGGGCGTCGAGGGGAGGGGTCTCCTCTGCAGCCTGGAATCCGCCGTCACCAGGGAAGGACGCTCCGGGGGAGGCGGAGGCGGTAGTTCCCGGAGTGCCGGGGGCAGTGGGAGGGGCTTGTCCCTGTGTGTGGCCCCCATCTGTTTGCGGTCAAAAAAAAAAAAAAAAAACAAGGGAGGCTGTTTTTAAATTTAAATGAGTGGTTTCTGTCGTCCAAAAGTGGTTTTTCTTTGGGTGGACTTGTACAAGACCTTAGCGCAGGCTCCTTGGACCAGCTGGCCGTGTGAGTTGGAGGGTCTTTGCTGTAGGAGGTCCAGCCGGGGCGGGACGGGAGGCAGCTGGGACACGGGAGATGGCGGGCGTTCCACCTAGACAAAAACATGTCCGCGGATTTCATTCCCATGTGTGTGTTTTTACAAATACAACCCAGAAAAAAAAAGAGGTTTCAAATTGGCCATCTATTGGAAAAGTGCTCCTTTCTGTGTAAAATTACCGTATTTTCCAATGTATAAGGCACACCTAAAAGCCTTGATTTTCTTCCAAAGCAATGCACCGCATTATAAGGGTCACCTTCAATGAATGACATATGAAAACGTTTTCCATACATAAGGCGCACCGCGTTATGAGGCGCATGGTCAGCTTTTGCAACAAAAAAAAAAAAAATAGGTGCGCCTTATAGTGCAGAAAATACGGTACTTCATCATAGTGCCAAGATGTCAGAGGAGGACTACTTTTTAAAAATGTTAACCTCCCCTTTAAACGTAGCGTCACATATGGCGGCCATATTGCGTTACCGCGGAATCGAACCTACCTTGCTGCAGGCCAGCCTGCTCATGACGAGGTTCTGGTCCTCCAGACGCTCGTCGTCGTCCTCGTCGTTAGCGGCCGCCTCGGCTCGGCTGGCTCCCCCCTGGAAGCCGGCGAAAGCCCCCCCGCCGGCTTTGGGGTGGAAGGGGTCCACCACGATAGGCTCGGTGCCTTTAATCTCACAGCGGCAGAAGGGGCAACCCTGACCCTCTGAATCCTGATGTCACACAAATGCGGTTTGTTGAGAACGGGGTCAGGGGTCATTTTCAGGACTGGGTCACTCACCTGCCAGGCGGTCAGACAGGAAGTGCACATGAGGTGTCGGCACGGCTCGATCTTGACGTCCTTGTCGTTCTCGGCGCAGATTTTGCACAGCTGGAACGTGGAGCCCATCTCGCAGTATAACTCGTATTGCTCCTGCAACAAAAAAAAAAAAAACAGAGACCGCGCAATGACCCCTGGGGAACACCCGCGAGAGCTTCGCTGACAAGAGGAACCCACCTGGGTCACTTTAATGTGGTCTTGCGGAGATGGTTCACACAGGCCCGTTAGGTCCGGGTTCTGCGCACGGCCATCTGGGAAGAGGTAGCTAGAAAATACACAAACGGGATTTTGTAGCCACATATTCACGCCTGGTTGACATTGTGTGTGTGTGTGACTGTTTTGGACTTTTCACAATTAATTCATAAATGTTAAAGTATTTCAAAAATCAAAATGGCGCAACCCGACTCACAATCCCTCTCTGTAGCCGTCGATGAGCGCTTGGAAAAGAGGCTTGTTATGAGGGATGGTTTGCAGGATGTTGCCGTCCGCCGTCACGTAGCCGATGGCCCACTGGCCCAGTCGCGTGCAACTTAGCCTGAAGATGTAGCTGAAGGGGCAGTTGACACTTTTTACTTGATTTAAAAACTAAATGTATTGATATTTCCATATTAACTCATTCACCGCCAGACGATGTGCAAAAATATGTCCACTCCAGTGCCAGGGTTTTTGTCATTTTCACTCAAATTGCAGGACCCACAGAATATTGACTTTTAGGACTATATAAACCTTAAATTATCTTCTTTCACCAGGAAAAAAAGAGTTAATTCCTAAGTTATAAGGAGTTATCTGAGCTTGAAATGGGGGCAGATGTACAAAATACAATGCAATACATGCATATTGGTTTATATAGCGCTTTAGCAACAGCTGAAGCGGTAACAAAGCGCTAACAGGGACAAAAGGCTAATGCTGCCTCCTCGTGGAAGGGAAAAACACTGCCAGAGGTCTGACCAGTGCTTTATCAGCACCCCTGTAAGAAAACAATTGGGAATAAGTCACAGTTCAATTCCAGAATAAATTCAGTTTTTGGTTCGGTTTTGGTTTTTCCTGCGGAGGGTGCAGATAAAGCGCCGGTCAGAACTCTGGCAATGTTTTTCCCTTCCACGAGGGGGCAGAATTCACCTTTTGTCAATGTTAGTGCTTTGTTACAAGTTCAGCTGTTGTTAAAGCGCTATATTAATCAATATGTATTGTATTTTGTACAGCTGCCCCCATTTCAAGCTCAGATAACTCCAGATCCATATAACTTAGGAATTAACTAATGAACTCATTTTTTTCTGATGAAAGAAGAGAGTCGAAAGTTTCTTATGCTGTATTGAATGTTTACGTAGTCCTAAAACTCAATATTCTGTGGTTCCTGGAATTCAAGTGACAATGACAACAACCCTGGCACTGGAGTGGACACATTTTTGCACATCGTCTGGCAATGAAGTAGTTAATATACACAGAAAAAATAAGACTTATTTGAAAATTACCTGCCGGGCTTGTGAATGAACCTGTGCAGGCGCGCTTTGACCTCATCATACGTCAGGAAGGCCATGTAGCCCGGGTGTGTGACGGCGAGGCTGTTCCAGTTGCGCAATAGAGATGACCACGGCTATAGGAATGAGTGTGAGTCACATGAACCCTCAACATTTTCGAGAGATGGAATGCTAGTTGGCCTTCAAAGCGGCTATGCTAACCTGGAAGAGCCTTGTGAAGATGTCAAACTCAAAAACGGAGATGTAGTCGTTGCAGGTGAGGTCGATGGTGGATTTGAGCGCCATGGCCTCCAGGCCCGAACTGATCGGATGGAACTCGTGAAGCGCCTGACGAAACGTCCTCCACGGCACGATGGTCCTGCGAGGGCGGCCATGATCAGAGTCCTTCCAACATGGACGACATGATGGGTTTTTTTTCTAAACGCAAACTCACTTGTCCCCGAAGGAGCGCCTCCAAAACTCGGCGGCGTCGGCTTTGGTGATGCGGAAGTTGTCCCCTTGGAACAAGCCGTTGGGGAAGATGGCTTTGAGTTCGGCGAGCATGTGACTGAAGATGAGTGACAGCTTGGTGAGGTTTCGCCTGTGGGGGTGGATTTGGGGGGGGGGGGGCAAAGATTGACTCGGTGACGTGCTCTCAAAACAACACGACGGTGGCTCATGAGGAAGAAGGACCGACTTTCGCTCTGTAATCATTTCGATGGGGAAAAAAAGGGGAAGTGGACGTGCTAATTATAGATCTTTATCTGAAAACGGATGCTCTTTTTGCTGCCACTCGATGAATTGCAACTCACAATGATTTTTTGTTGTCATTAACTCATTTACCACCATTCCTGAATTTATCCGGGTATTGAAAAAAGTGTAATGTGGAGCGCCATTCCCAATTTTTTTTTTTTTTTGTGCGAGAGGGTTCCAATAAAGCGGTGGTCAGACATCTGGCTATGTTTTTTCCCCTCCCACGAGCGGGCAGCATTTGCCTTTTGTCCATGTTAGCGCTTTGTTACGGCGCTATATAAATCAATGTGTATACAGGTAACATCCGACTTACGACCGAGTTCCGTTCCGAACAAACGGTCGTATGTCGAAATGGTCGTAAGTCGAAATCCATTCAAAATTTTGAATAGAAGATCGGAGGCTAGATGACACGCAACCCCCCCCCCCCCTCTCTCTCTCCGGTGCCATCACACGGTCGATTGCTGTGCGAGAGTGAGATGCTGGCTGGCTGCCTGGCCAAAATTGTTCTATGCGTTGCCGGCCTGCTAGCGCGTTGCGGTGCCAGGCGTCGAATTAAAATAAAAAAAAAATAGGGTCTGGAGGTCATGGTCGTAAGTACAGGTGGTCGTAAGTCGAGCGGGTCGGACGTCGGATGTTACCTGTATATTGTATTGGACATTGTACAGCCGCCCCCATTTCAAACTCCGATAACTCCAGATCCATATTACTTAGGAATTAACTCTTTTTTTTCTGATGAAAGAAGAGAGTGTAATTCTTCATTAACATTCTTAACATTTTTAGTTTACACATTTGCGAGCTGCTAAATAAAGCAATACGTATTGTATATTGTACAGCCGCCCCCATTTCAAACTCAGATAACTCCAGATCCATACAACTGAGGAATTAACTCTTTTTTTTCTGATAAAAGCAAGAGATTCTAAGGTTTCTTACGCTCCATTGAATGTTTATGTAGTCCTAAAACTCAATATTCTGTGGGTCCTGCAATTTGAGTGAAAATGACAAAAGCCCTGTCACTGGAATGGACACATTTTTGCACGTTGTCTGGCAGTGAATGAGTTATAAATACACGTGCATCAATCACAAATAATTCCCCATATATTGTTTCTGTTATTTTTTATTTTGGGGGGAAAATTATAATAAATAATCAACTAAGATAAAGAGCAATGATTCATAAAGTTGGACCAAACTGTCATCTTGAAAACCGGAATATGCAAATTAATATCTGACAAAAATATGCTTCAGGCACATATCCCTTTTTTGTTCATTGAAATTTGCATCTTCATAATACATCTTTTGTAACCCAAAACCGTGTTTGATTGACGTGTGAAATGTCATATGAGCTATGGTTGCCATAAAACAAGATGTCGACGCTAACCTGGGCTGCGAGTTCTCCTCGTACATCCTCTCCTTTGCCTCCTTGAACAAGCTCATGGTCTGCTTCGTCTTATTGGTCAGGTTATCCATGACCACCCGGAAGTACTCGTTCTCGCCCAGCATGTCCATACGGCTTTCGTAGCGTGACAGGATGGTGCGCAGGTGCTGGTAGGTGTCCGGCAGCAGGTCCAGGATGTACGGTGGACTGTTTTTCAATGCCACTTTGGGGTTCTGGCACAAGCGCACCACCTGCAATCGACGGGGGGGGGGGGAATACCTAGCGCTCAGTGAAGTGACGGCAAACAACTTTAGCTTAGCAGAAAACAAGAGACAGTCTTGGACAGTCTGCGGCTACATGGATGCAAAGCGCCGATGCGGATGTGGAACTGGCCGCTGCTTGGAATTGAAGCGGATTTACGTGGGACAAAAGATGTGAGACAATCTCTTTTTGTCAATGGATGCTACAGCGTTCAGTGTTTGCTTTCAACATTTAGCTTGTAGCAAACGTGCACATTTCACCATGATGTCCTTAATCCACTGGTGAAAAGGACACTTTGATGCTCTCTTTCATCTAGAACTGCTTCATACAACAAAGAGGGTGCAGATAGTGTTTAAGATTGAATGGCTGTCTGTGTCTTTTGTGTTGTGTCACATATTTACTGTAGTTTTTTTATACGTACTTCAAGATGGCGTCGCGAGCGTGGATACGTTTACAGTTGCTCATGTAGTTTGTTTTTCTACTTCTTCCTTTCCTTTCCTCTTTCATCACTTTTGTGCTGTGAAATGTAAATTTCTCCACTGCGAGACTAATAATAATAAATTAATTAAAAAACAATAATACCATAATAATAATAATAATGATAATACATTACATTCTAATCACCTTTCAAAGCTCTCAAGGACACTTTACAATAAAGGCAAATAATAAAGGCTAATCCAATCCATTCCCAACTACAAAAATCTTACTAGCTTAATGCTAACACATAATGCAAAACACCGTAGATCGGCTAATTCTACTAGCCTCAATATTAGGGTCGTTACACCCTTATAAGCAACACACGTACAAATGGAATAACAACATAGACAGGCATATGTTCTTTATCCTCTGTGAAAAATGACCAAAAGTTTACTGAGGTATTTGGTGACACTTTTTTTGCATTAGGAACATTTTGTCTATTATACTACTATTATTCATTCTATACTTTTGATGTGATTGTTTTATGCTTTTCTAGCCAAGTATGAGATTTTTTCATACGTAAAATAACGTTACAAAATATATTTGGTGATTCTTTTGGGAGCGTTTTGTGTTCCAAGCGTAGAAACGGAACCAAACTAAAGTCCTGCATTGAGCCACCATTGTATTCGGTTAAATCAGCGGCCTCTTGTAAAACCCTCCGTAATCCATCATGATGCTTTCTTGATATGAATCATGGGCAGCGGTATTTCAAAGTAGGTCGTCTGCTTATTAAAAACCGGTGGGCAATAGTTACAATTAATTTAACCTTCTGATATGGCCCAATAAACTGCCCGTTTCAACGAATAGATAGCAAATAGCTAGCTAGCTAGGGAGCCAGCTAGCTAGTTAGATACCGAATAGATAGCAAATCGATAGCTAGCTAGTATTTATTATACATTTCATTTATACATTCACCGGAGATGTTTGTTATAAAACCTCAATCTATGTACTCTTTAGCATTTGACTCAGCTTGATTTTAGTTTTACTCCCTGGTGCTTTCTACTATCTTTGTGACTGCTTTATTTTCCTGTTTTCATGATAGTTGTCCATGTTAAGCGCTTTATTACAGCTTCTGCTGTTGTTACAGAGCTATATCAATCAATATTGGCATAATTGTATTGTATCCATTTTGTACTTCATCGAGAGACAAATGCCCACTGATTTTGGGTAAGAGGGGGTAAAACGTATTTCTCCTTTTTTTACCAAAAATTATTGAAGTGTAATAAGCCTTGTTTATAACCTCATTCATACTATTTTTTGAAGTACTCGATTCAAACTCAAGGGCGGTGGTAGTCAATGTGAGATTGTTGGATTGTGTGGTTTCATCAGTACCATCGTTCCATTTCAGAACACCCAAAGAGGGTAGTGACAGTAAAAAAAAAAGCGAAGCTGGTATTTTAACCGATAAAAAACGATACCTTATCCATGAGCTTCCAGCATTTCTCCACCATTTTCTTGTCCACCACGGCGGGTTGGTGGGGCTGCATGGGCTGCTGGTGGGGCTGAAAGGCGTCCTTCATCAAGCCGATGAGACCCGCGCCCCTCCTCGGATTTCCGGCCATTAATTCGCTCGGTCACCGGGGTAGGTGGAGGAGGGGGGGGGGGTGAGCCCGCTTGACAGCCTCGGGATGGATCCTCAATCTTTTTTTTTCCCACAATTACGGTACTCGGTACGCGATGGTTATCCGGCAAGCTTGTGGAGAAGAGGGGGAGGAGGGCGAGAGAACACAAAGAAAGGGGAAGAAAAAAAGGCGCTGTGGAAACGATGTGATCGCGACGCTGCTAGCTAACCGAGCTACATTGGAAAGAGGAGGAAGGGGGGGTTAGTGAAAAAGACTCGGCGATCCAAACTCGACCCAAACGCCGCCGCGAGGCGGTGTCGGTCGCTGTACGACGACTTCTCGCGTCGAGTCAAAAGCGTCCCCGCGGTGCCAGCCGAGCTAATAATAAACCGGCGGTGTGTTAATCGGCCGCACGGGGCGATCAACAAGCAGGTTGAGACCAAGAGCGGTCGCTTCACAGTTTA
This sequence comes from Hippocampus bargibanti, assembly GCF_051943395.1. NCBI lineage: Eukaryota > Metazoa > Chordata > Actinopteri > Syngnathiformes > Syngnathidae > Hippocampus > Hippocampus bargibanti. The sequence goes on from NC_142749.1 coordinate 14,623,081, forward strand.
CAGCCGATGTCAAGTCAGCCAGCGAAGCCACACCAAACGCGGATATCCGCCTGACACCTTCAAAATAAAATAAGTGTCGAGTTGACACTGCTATCATATTTTCCGGTGTATAAGGCGCACCCAAAAGCCTTAATTTTCTTCAAAAGATGACCCTGCGCCTAATATGCAGTACACCTTATAGTTCTTTTATAGTTTTATAGATTTATAGTATAGTTTTATAGTTTTATAGTTCTACCGGAAACAAATTCCTTGTGTGCTCTACATACTTGGCAATAAAGATGATTCTGATTCTGATTCTGATTTTATCATTTCAAATAATGTACAGCGTACTACAACTTTAATACGCAAATTGTAATCATTTATAAGGACAGCTATTAGCCAATGTTGACAGGTATATATATATATATATATATATATATATATATATATATATATATATATATATATATATATATATATATATATATATATTTACATATTATATTTGGAAAACCTTTTTCATTCCTTGAAGGTGCACTTTATACTGTACTCCGGTGCACCTTATATATGGAAAAAAGTTTGAAAAGACGCCATATTTATTTGTTTGTTTATGTATTTATTTTTTGTTTATATTGCGTTATGTATTTATGTATGTATTTGTTTATATATATATTTATAGGTTTGTTTATTTATTCTAATGAAAGAACTTCCGGGTTGAGTAAATGCTGGCGCATGTGGGTGCCGCTGCTCACCCGCAGAAAAAATATCCTGTGACTGTAAAGTGTCCTTGAAAGTTTTGAAAGGTGCTTGGAAATTAAATGGATTATTATTCATTGAGGCTGCGCCATATACACCGGAAAATACGGTACTCAATTTACGTTTGAGGTTCCGAATAGTGAGTGAAGTAGTTTGTATAACGGTGTAAAAATAGTCATTACTCAACGTGTTAAGGATTGAAAGAACATTTTTAATCCATTACTTATAACCTCTTATGCCACAAAAAAATCAATTTGTAAAAAAAAAAAATCACACATATTTTGAACATAAAGTTGGGAAATTAGGATACATATGAGACAATGAAAGATGATTTGGGGAAATTAGTTAATAAAGAAACCCAAAGTACTATTCAAAATATTTGCTTGGGGGGGGGGGGGGGGGTAATGCAACAGGCGAAATATTACCACTGTGGAGCTTATAATGTCTGGTTTTAATAATGATGGATAGGTTGTGCATCAATGCAAGATATACTATCGCAGAAAAAAAGCATGCTTTGTTACTACTTCTTGTAATAGTATATGAAAAGTCACATTAATACACAGATAGAGATAGAAAAGGCGTAGCTGGTTGAAAAGTTGAAAGAACTAGCAAAATGCGGAAGTCACGATATCAAACAGAAGTTTGGTGTCAAGGTAAAAAAAAAAAACAAATGCCATTTCATGACCCTAAGTTTATTCTTTGAGAACTGCTGTTATGTTAAAATATCATGTAATGTTCACAATGCGGCAAAATATACAGTCAAACCTCGGTTTTTGAACGTCTCTGTTCTCATCCCATTCGGTTTTCAAACAAAAATGTCATATTTTTTACGCCCCGGTATACAACCGAAATTTGGTTCTCAACCAAACTGAGTGCATCTGAATGCATCACTCGACTACCCTCCGCTTCCTTATACGTCACATCTTCCTCATTGTGACCGACGCATTAATATTGTTATTTTATTTTTGCGAAAATGCAGACATACAGTAAAATCTCGTTATATCGATATTCAAGGGAGTCCGAAAAAATATCGATATAACCGGGACTATCGATATATCCGACCCTGTTTGCATGTAATTTTTTCTGTGCGTGCATAGAAATAGTATCGATATAACCGGGACTATCGATATATCCGATATCGATATAACGAGACTTTACTGTATTTGGTTAAGATCTCCTGAATTGTATGATTTTAAAGCAAGTAGAGGATGGTTTGAAAAGTTAGTGTGCCCTGTGTTTGCTCAAAGACAGCCGAGATAGGTGCCAACACGCCCCGTGGCAGAAAGAAAATTGGTGAAAATAAGTTTGTTTTTATAGAATTTTACACATGGCCTGCTCTATTATTAAGTTTTTATCTGTTTTTTTTGCGATGAAACTTAAAAAGTTGTTTTCTAGACTTTGAACGGATTAAGATTTTTTACATTGATTTTAATGGAAAGTGCTGTTTCGGTTTTTGAACAAATCGGTTTTCGAACAGGTTTCTGAAACGGATTATGGTCGAAAAACGAGGTATCACTGTATAAGTAATTGTACTTGCACAAAATTTTCATCAGTGCTGAATTCTTTATAATATTTGTGTCCCTTATCTGGTGGTGTTTGTAGAGAATAATGACATGAAAAAAAAACAAATCAGGACCGACATCTGGAAGATCTAAATAGGAGCACCGTTGAAACTAGCAGCGATTTCGAGTAGATGAGCTCCCAGCTCAACATGCTCCCCACCGGGGAGGAACTCAGCCGAGAGCTCCCTATAGGTGCTGCAAACTCTACGCTCCTGAACGTCCTTGCGAAGAATTCCATGTTTCCAGCGATGCCGCGCCTCTCCGTACAAAACGACTAAAGACCTGCGCGGGAGTGGCACAGCGACGTTTACTTCACCCAAAAGTCCAAGCTGCTGGAAACCCTGTTCCAACGACATGGTCAGCGTCGTTTCCGACAGCATGTTGACAGTAACCAGGCGCTCCCCCCACAGCCAGGAGTCATCCAGGTGAGGGTCAATAGCGGAGCCGCGCTGTGGGTGGTAGTCCAGATTGCATTGCTCCACAGGCTGGAAACTTTCAAGACTTTTTTCTTGTTGCATTCGCAGCACTAGTTTTTCACTCAATGCAGGAAGTCCACTGAAATTTCCTGGACGTACTTTCTTCTTCTTGAAGTTCACTTTTGGGCCAAAATCCTGTAAGAACACAATTACAATTTAACTATCATACCGATCATGATTGACAGCATTGTCTTTACCTGTTTTTTTCGACCTGATTGGGACAGATTCCAGATGTCTTTGTCCATGCTGCTGATAAGCTCCTTTTCCTCCTCCTCTGATAAGAAGTCCTCCCACAAGAAGACTCCGGGAAAGGGAAATGATGGGGGGTTGCCATCTTTGCATACAGCGAGCTTTGTCTCAGGGTTATACGAGTAAATATGTATGATCTATATCGACATGGACACAGTTCTTAGGCTGGAAATTGTATACTGTACACTATATGTATTATAATTGCAAAAGACACCTTCAACAAAACGTTTGCCTACGAATTTAAAATTGGGAAGATCGTATTATTCTTATTACATTATTAAACACATCGAATGACTTACAAGAAACATCATTCGCGTTTTTAATAAATCAGTAATAACACGATCTTATTCGAATTGTTCGGCGAAGGCACCCGTAGTTCGCAAAATACGGATGATTTGTTTCTGCGCTACTACAAAATACATCAATTAATGAAAATGTACTACCAGTACAGTTTACCTTCTCTTCTGGAAAATGATTTTCTTTAAACTTCTCACAGAAAAGACAGCGCCGGACACCTTTGCAAGCACAAGATTCAACAACGCGAGCAGGAAGCGTCATTGTACCTTCATCTTCTTCTGTTGGATGTTATGAGTCTGTCGTTTTAAACGAAGATAACTACTGCCATCTAGTGGGTGGTTGAGGTGGGTTGCCGAACAGTAAGACTACGACACTCGACGTCACCAATTGAATATTATTAATACGTATATTTGAGTAACATATTTACATCTTTACCCGTAAAATGACGTGTTTAATTATATATTTAAGATACTTATAATCGAGTTTAGTTCATATTGCTACGCTTGTAAGTCAATAAAGTTTTCAAATTCAACTACTTCCTTTTGAACATGCGGCTACAGGAAGTACGTCATCGTACCCCGGGAAAGTTTCTGTTGTTTTCCGGGGTTCGTGACTCAACGTGCCTCAAAATCCGTGTACTGTATATGTTTACCTTTTAATATTTTAACCGGGTCAAATTATTATTAAGGTGTGATTACGGCTCCTTCATCACAGATCCAACCAAGAAATTGTTGTTTATTTGACCTCGTCTTTTAAGTGGTTTCCGTGCTCCTTTACTACACAAATAATGGTAATAATAACAGAGAAGACTCTATTGGAGAAAGGCTCTCCAAAAACCAAGAAACTCGAAGAAATCAAGACGCTGAGGTAAGCATATTGTAAGATTTTATTGGCAGCGTTTCCACCCATATTCCTACCAAAACGTACACATTTGAACCCTTTTGTAGGCTCTCCAAGCTCGGACTGAACTGTTCAGACTTGCCGGTCCAACTGCTGTCCCGTCTTCAATCCCTGGAACGCTGGGATCTGTCTGGAAACAGACTACAAGAATTCCCTAAAAACCTGGAGCTACCCAAGCTGCGCTTCCTGGACCTCAGCGATAACCAAATGGAGGACCTCACTTCTATGGCGTCTCTGTGCAGCCTGGAAGAGGTCAAGATGGAGGACAATCTTTATATCACCGTAAGAGAAGAAAATAATTGTTAATGCCAGACTAGTGTGCGTGAGATGTTGAATTCAACCCATTACTCATTTTCATGACTGTTTCTTTGACTTTAATAATGTTGTCTATCACAGGTGAGTGATAATTACAAGCTCATAACATTGCTGCCCAATTTACGGAGCTACAACAGCAAAGACATCACCAGCACCGCCAACTACGTCCGTTTTGTGTTTACGGAGAACCTGAGGACCAGGGTAAGGAAATGTGGTCTCTTGTCGACCCGAGCGTATGTCCAATTCAAGAAGTCCACTGACAAACTATCTCTTAGATCATTGCCTTGTGGGAAAGGAGCTACAGCCTCCCAGATCCTGCCACAGTGGACAACATGGCCGACTTGGAGGTGGACTTTGTAAACAGAGCACAGAAGGAGGTGAAATATGGACCAAGTTCGGTCAGTAGTTTCACAAAGTGGAAGGTAAGTCATGATGACAAATGTAAAAAAGTACAAACCATTAAGTCATCCTGCATTTTTTAAATTCAGAACGGGTTTTTTTTTCCCTGAAAAAAAAAATCCGTGAAGTAGCGAGGGATCACTGTATTGAGCGGTTTCCTGTGTTATACTGCAGTTCGTCACTAGAAGGCGAAGTCGTGTTTTGTTTATGAAGCTGTGACATGAAAGCAATTCTTAGGAATACTTTTTGGCCTCCTCTTCTTCTAGGAACTGTGACTTCATGTTTTTTTATTGTGTTTCTCTTAGGTTGAAATCATGGCCAGGGAGTATTTACGCTCCCTCACGGAACCACAGGAGGAAACGTCCAACAAAATCAATGTATGACAAAAGTACAGTGAGTCGGTTGAGGTTCTTATGACTTTTTTTCTCCCTGTTTTGTAAACGCACTATAAATAAAACCATATTAGCTTGTAATAGCTTGTAGCACATGTGCACATTCAAACATGACGTCTCTGGAGGAGGAGGAGGCTTTCATCCTCTTCTCTTTCTTCAAATCTCAGATCCTCATCCTTCCTCCACCTGTGTATGCCCTCTGTCCGTCTCACCACGATGGGGTGCAGAGCTTTCAGCCGCTCTGCTCCCAAACTCTTATTATTATTATGCTTCATGTAATAAATAACAGTGTTTGTCTTGTACTCAAACGTCATAGAGTACATGAAGAAAGTCATTAAGATTGCACAACAGTCCCATGTTTTTATGTTCCTGTTGTGTTTATAATTTTGCTTTGTGTTGACTATTATGTGAAGCACTTTACAGCTGCAACGGTTGTGAAAGCGCGATATACATTAGCATGTATTGTATTGTATTGTATTGCATTTTAAAATCACCACACTTCTCATTGATGCTTTGTTCTTATCATCCAGCAGGTCCAAACCCCCTTGAAAAGAAAGCAAATCCAACCGTTGACAAACTTGCGACTGTCCCCTCGTAAGAAGACCCGTTGCGAACCGCTCACGCCCTCCTCGGCGGAGGTGGAGAACCTCCCTGAGAAACTGAAGCCCAGCCCGAAGAAAAATCACCCTCCCGCCGACGACGTTCCCGTGAAACCTGCCACGAGAGCTCGAAATTCCTCCACACCCACACGTTCCTCCGCCAAGAAAGATGCTGGTGACAAGAAAATGACGCCGTCGAGAAGAGCCGCGAAAGGTGGACGGAAGGAGGCGAGTGATGATTTGTTGAAGAGCATCAACAAGACGCAGGTATTCAATTATTTACTATTATTTTTTTATTTTTTTTAGCCTGCTTTCAGTCACGTTTACATGCCTGCCAACTACTCCAGTTTTGCCACAATGAGTATGATTTTCATTACGGTTTATTTATGAATATTACAATTTCCAATAAAAAAAAGTCAAAAATGGTCAAAGTAGTAAATACCCAAGATCGCTATGTATCTGCATCTAAATTTAGAACAAGCGATCGGCACAGTGCTAGCTGTTAGCTTCCTTTCGATGAATTCCGCATGCGCGTGCTCTCGGTCACTCCTGGAATCGAGAGTCAACAGTTAGCGTTGTTTTTAGCATTGTTTTTTGAGGAAAAAAAGCAACAAAAAATGCAATATCTTAAAGAAAACTACAGTCGTTATCGCTAGGAATACTACTAAGCATTTCCAGGAGTGATGCTTCGCTCAAGAAAAGGTGGAAATGACGCTAGTTTGTAATTTAAGTTTGTTGCTAGCTATTTTCGTCAACGCATAGGAATAATAATAATAACTTCATATCATTTTCAGTTTTTAGTCACTTCAAATATGCTCATCTAACCTACATATGCATTCAAAATGGTGGCATAAAAGAATGGAAATACTCCAATCCAATACTACTAGCTAGCTACCTAGCTGGTTACCTAATTGCTATATATTAGCTATCTGGTTAGCTATTTAGCTAGCTATCTATTACTTATATAAAGCTATCTAGCTGGCAAGCTAGCTGGCTATCCATTAGCTAGCTAGCTTTCTATCTATTTGAGTTACTTCCGGGTTGAGTGAACGCTGGCTGGCTTATCTTGTGACTGTAAGGTGACCTTGAGTTTTGAAAGGTGCTTATAAATGAAATGTATTATTATTATTATTATTATTATTATTATATATGTATATAAATATGTTTGACATTGATCAATATTTGGATGGTGTTTTTAGCCTCATTTTAAGTAGCCGTAATGTGAAAAATAGTTTAGCTTGACCCCCTGACCGACTATATATCTATAAATTGGAACATATAATAAACACAGTGCTCATTGCACTTTTTCTTTAGCTTTTGCGTAGCATATTTAATATATTAAGATATATATGACCGACCAGGGCCTGTTTCAAAAGTTGGCACGTATGCATCTACTGTTGTCCATGTTTATCGGTTTGTTAATGCTTCATCTGTTGTTAACGCACTATATAAATCAATTTGTATTGTATTAATAATAATACATTTCATTTATAAGTGCCTTTCATTGTATTGTATTGTAATAATAATAATACATTTCATTTATAAGTGCCTTTCATTGTATTGTATTGTATTGTAATAATAATAATACATTTCATTTATAAGTGCCTTTCTTTGTATTGTGTTGTATTGTATTGTAAAGTTCCTCACTGGTGGTGTATGTTAACATTTGTGCAGCCGGTGCGCCTGCAGCCTCTTCACGTCCTGCAGTGTCACAGCAAACAGGACAATTCGGAAGATTTCTCCACTCAGCTTTGGGCCTGCGCTTTTCAGCCGCCGCTCAACGTCTCCGGTAACGATTCCCGTTTGTCCGATTTGTATTGTAGTGCGGCGATTGACGGACGTGTGTGTTTTCGGACAGGCGGTCAATTGGTTGCGACCTGCGGCGGAGATTCTCTGTGTGTGATCCATTGTGAGACTGGAACGGTGATGAAGAAGTATCAAGTGATTGGGGAGGTTTGTTTCAGCACATATGTGTTTTTTTTTTTTTTTATAATTTATTTTGTATTTACATTGTTTACCTAGTTACTAGAATCATACCTCAGGCTAAGGAAGGATGCTTTTTTTTTAGTCACCCTATTTGTTTATGTACAAATTCCAGGAAATGTATTTAAAAAAAATAATATTTATATTATCGGTAGGTCTGTGTTACTTTAGAATTTGGTGAATTTTGAAAAAAAAAAAAAGGAAAATAAATAATAAATGAACGGGTGTCACTGTCCATAAAAAAGCCTGTATTAAAAAATTATCTTATGTGAAAAAAAAATATAATAATAAGAATATAATATCATATAATAATAATAATAATTTACATGAAAAAGATTACCACAAAAAAGTAAAATTAGATGTCATGTTTATAAAATGTTGCATGCAACTTGATTTTTATCACATATTCATTTCATTATATTTTTTAATTAACTCATTCACTGCCAGACGATGTGCAAAAATGTCTCCACTCCGGTGCCAGGGTTTTTGTCATTTTCACTCTAATTGCAGGACCCAAAGAATATTGACTTTTAGGACTACATAAGCAATCAATGGAGAGTAAGAAACCCCAGAATCTCTGCTATTATCAGAAAAAAAAAGTTAATTCCCAAGTTGTATGGGTCTGGAGTTATCTGAGCTTGAAAGAGGGGCGGCTGTACAAAATAAAATAAATATTGATTTATATAGCAGCTCGGAAATGCATGTACTAAAAATATTAAGAATGTTAATGAAGAATTACACTCTCTTCTTTCATCAGAAAAAAATAGTTAATTCCTAAATCTGGGGTTATCTGAGTTTGAAATGGGGGCGGCTGTACTAAATACAGTACAATACATATTGATTTATATAGCGTTTTAACAACAGCTGAAGCTGTAACAAAGCGCTAACATGGATAAAAACGCAATTGCTACCCCCTTGTGGAAGGGAAACACATTGCCAGAGGTCTGACCAGCGCTTTACCTGCACCCCTCGCAAGAAAAACTAAAACCTGAACACATTTGGGAATGGCAGTGAATGAGTTAATTTCCTGTCCCCGATTTCTCACGCTAATTGATCCCCACAGGAGTTCTTCTCGCTGGCCTGGTCCACGGTACTGATGTCCCGAGGGGGCGGAGCCTCAGCACAACCCTGCAGCATCCTGGCGGCGGGCGGAAAGAGAGGCTTGGTCAAGCTAATCCACCCCCGCTGCAACGTCGCCTACGGCGAGTTCCGGGCAAGCCGCAAGACGTTGTCTGTCCTGCGCTTCAATCACCGACAGGGCAACTTCCTTTTCAGTAAGATGTCAACAAAATAAAAGATTGGCAAGTGGCGGATCTAAAGATGATTTTTTTTTTCTCTTAGCGGGATGTTACGACAACAAGATTGTGCTGTGGGACATCGGTGGGATCGACAGCAAGTACAACTTTAAAGTTGTGTGAGTGATTATTGAATTAGTGAATTATTATTATTATTATTATCATTATTATTATGACTATTATTATTACTATTATTATGACTATTATTATTATTATGACTATTGTTATTATTACTATTATTTTTATTACTATTATTATTTTTATTATTATTATTATTTTTACTATTACTATTATTACTAGTATTATTACTAGTATTATTACTATTGTTATTACTAGTATTATTACTATTTATTATTATGATTACTTTTATTATTATTACTATTATTACTTTTACTATTATTATTATTATGACGATTATTATGACTTTTACTATTATGACTATAATGACTATTATTATTATTATTATTATTATTATTATTATGACTATTAATAATAATAATAATAGTCATAATAATAATAATAATAATAATAGTTTCATTCCTTTCATCACTTTGCTGCTGTGAAATGTAAATTTCTCCACTGTGAGACTAATAAAGGCAAATCCAATCCAATGATGATTATTATTATTACTATTATTACTATTATTATTTTTACTATTATTATTACTAGTATTATTACTATTGTTATTACTAGTATTATTACTATGATTATTATTATGATTACTTTTATTATTATTACTATTATTATTATTATCATTACTATCATTACTATTACTATTATTACAAGTATTATTACTATTATTATTATTAGGATTATTTTTATTATTATTACAATTATTACTTTTACTATTATTTTTATTATTACTATTATTATTCCTATTATTATTATCATTATTGTTATTATTTATTATTATTATTACTATTATTTTATTATTAGTATTATTATTATTATGATCACCACTATGATGATGATGATTATTATGATGATTATTATTATTACAGGGTGACCCAAAAAGATGCGTACCCATGAAAATATCAATTGTGGCTTTGATTAAAAAGCTATTGATTTCAAATTACAACCACATATTCTTCAGTTTATGGAAGACCGTTCACCAGAGTTTCAGCTATTTTTGTCAATTTTTAGTCAATTTACAGCTTTCCCAAGTTGTGTTCCAAATGTCCACCATTTCGTTGCACGCAAATAGCTGAAACTCTGGTGAATTGTCTACCATAAACTAAATAATATGTGGTTGTAATTTGAAATCAATAGCTTTTTAATCAAAGCCACAATATAAATGTTCATGGGTACACATCTTTTTGGGTCACCCTGTATTATTGTTAAAATATGTCAATCTCAATCACTTCCAGGCAGTTGCTGATGTTGGAGAGCAGCTCCACGCCGCTGCACATCTGCCTACCGCCTAGCAAGCCCGACGCGCACCTCCTGGCGGCGTGCGACGATGGCCTCCACTTCTACAACATCAAGCTTGCGCCCAAAAGCGCCACCAAGAGGTCAGTGTTAAAATTATAAAGTCCCTCAGTGCTCAGCCCAAACGGCGTTAGCATCTACTTGACTTCTGAAGGTCCAAAGAAGCGGAGATAACGTTTCCCGTGTACGAGAAGGAAGACAAAGAGCTCAATTACCACACGGTGGACGGCCTCGGTTTCCTCGCCGATGATATCGTGGGTGAGTGGGCACTCGTTAGCCACATTGTGGGTGTTATTAACTCATTCGCTGCCAGACAATGTGCATTAAAAAAATTGTCCACTGCAGTGCCAGGGTTTTTGTCATTGTCACTCGAATTCCAGGACCCATAGAATATTGTTTAACTTTTCAATTTAAAATTTGACATTTTGGATTGACTGTATCGCTAACTATCTAGCTCGCTAGCTTCTAGCTAATGGCTTTTTAAGATAGCCCAAGAGGCTTTAATGCTAGCAAGAAAGATAGCACGCCTTTCTACACCCAGTTTGTTTTTGAAATCTACATTGGAACAAATTGAAGTTTTTTTGCCAATTTAAAGTAGCTTTAGAATGGCAAAAAAACTTCAATTTTCAACGACAAACGCAATGGTGCAAAAAGGAGGTGGGGCTTAAGGCTACTTAGCTAGCACTTTATTTGCTATTTATTAGCTATTTAGCTGGCTCGGTAGCTATCTAGCTAGCTAGCTACATATTAGATATCTGGCTGGCTAGATAGCTATCTATTTGAGTTATTCCCGGTTGAGTGAACGCTGGTGCATGTGGCTGCCGCTGCTCACCCACAGAAAAACTTATCCTGTGACTAAAAAGTGACCTTGAGAGTTTTGAAGAGCGCTTGTAAATGAAATTATTATTATTATTATTATTATTATTATCATTATTATCATTAGCTATCTCTTAGCTAGCAAGCTTTCTATCCATTTGAGTTACTTTCACAACTCCCAATGTCACTTTACAGTCACAGGATCAGTTTTTCAGTGCGTGAGCAGCGGCAACCACACACGCCAGCATTCACCCAACCCGGAAGTAACTCAAATAGATAGAAAGGTAGCTAGCTAATAGATAGCTAATAATAACAACAATAATACATTTCATTTATCAGTGCATTTCAAAACTCTCAAGGTCACTTTATAGTCACAGGATAAGTTAGATAGGTAGATTTAGCTAGCTGGCTAGGTAGCTATCTATCACTGACTGTATCTATTAGCTAGCGAGCTAGCTTTCTATTTCTATTATTCTATTTGAGTTACTTCCGGGTTGAGTGAACGCTGGCGCGTATGGGTACCGCTGCTCACCCACAGAAAAAAGCTTATCCTGTGACCGTAAAGTGACCTTGAGAGTTTTGAAATGCACTGATAAATCAAATGTATTATTATTATTATTATTATTATTATTATTGTTATTATTATTATTACTACATCAACATTCAATTCAGCATAAGAAACCTTAGCATCGCTTCTTTCATCAGAAATAAAATAGTTAATTACTAAGTTATATGGTTCTGGAGTTATCTGCGCTTGAAATGGGGGCAGATGTCCAAAAATACAGCTGAAGCTGGAACAAAGCGCTAACATGGACAAAAGGCAAATACTCCCCCCTCATGGAAGGGAAAAACATTACCAGAGGTCTGACCAGCGCTTTTTCGACACCTCGTGAGAAAAACCAAAACCTGAACAAATTCTCTCCACGTCACGCTTTTCAATTCTCAAATAAATTCATGAATGGCAGCGAATGAGTTAATATGAACGTATATGTCATGCTAACGTGCTACATGTCAATCATCTTTGTGGTCAGCCTCCAAGAACGTCCTACACGACTGCATCTACTTGTGGCGCTGGAGTCGGACGCGAGCTCAGCGGCCCAACAAGAACTGCTGCGTGCGCGCCGTCGTACTCGCCGAGCTGCGTTGGACCCGCACGGAAATTCCTTACCTGGCGCTCAACACGTGTCCCGGTAAGATAGGAAAAATAATAAATAATATAAAAATCAATCAAAAATATTGATTTTTTTTTTTTCTGATTCCTGTTTATGTCATCATCTGGTTTGTTTAGTACAGTGATATCTCAGTTTACGAACTTTTCACCTTACAAACATTACATTTGCGAGAGTATAATCTTGGCATACGAACTAGTTTTCGGGAAAAAGAACCCAACCACACGGAGTGCCATGGTGGCTAGCGGACTAGTTTTCCACACCCCCTTTGAGTGCAGACGTGGTTTGCTATCGAGTGGAGTACTTTTGCTATTATGGGACCGAAAAAGACCCCACCACAAGCTAGTGTTCAGCCGAAGAGGACACAAAAGAAAATTACGGTCGAGCAGAAGAAGGTGATCATCGTGAAACACGAACGAGGTGCGCGTTTGTGTGACTTGGCATGCCAGAACGAGTACGCTAAGTCGACCATCGCTACGTGTGGCTAAGGATGTTTCTGTGTTGTCCAAGCAACGGTGTCAGGCAAAAGAAGAGGTTGAAAAACATCTATTGATTTTGATTAACGAAAAGAAGCTAGCAGGGGACATTGTCAGTGAGGGTATTATCGCCGAGAAAGCACAGCAACTCGGATATCATCAGTAGGTAACCAGGAAGTTCGTCATCCATTGACAACTACCATCACAAAGGTAAATAAAACGACTTTATTATGCAGTACAGTTTATTTCTTTATTTACAATACAATAGCCATTTATTATACATAAAATGAGGTATATTTTTTTGTAGTTTTAAAGCTTATTTAGTAGAAAATTATGTTTTATGGGAACCTGGGAACGGATTATTCTCATTTTAATGGTTTGCTATGGGAAATTAATGTTTGGAATACACACTTTTCACCTTACACACACTTTCTGGGAACCAATTAAGTTCGTAAGCAAATACAGTGATACCTCACTGTATTTGTTACCGCCCCAAGTCAGTTTACACATTGACTTATTACAATTACCGTACATGACTATAGGCAATGCATACACATGAGTATTACATCATCGACATAACTTCCCTGTCTGCCATTAGCTCAATCCTACATAGCGTGCGGTGACGACAAAGGCAACTTATGGACGTACCATGTCAACAACCTCCATGAGGCCAACTTCAAAATGGGGAAGCCCATCGAACCCACTGAGGTAAGAACGAATCAAACGGCCCTCGCGGGGATCGCGTTCACGCATCGTTCGTTCCGTCCAGGTGCTCCAGTGGCCCGCCATCGTCCGCAAGGGTCTCGGCCAAGTGGAGGGCCCGTCCATTAACAGCGTGGCCATGGACCCCGGTCTTCAATACCTGGTGGCTCTTAGTGACAAGAACATGGTGATGGTGTGGAAGAGGGCGCCATGAGCAATTTAAAGGACAACCGACGTCACTTTTTTGTTTCCTAACTGACATCAGAAAAACGTTTTATAGCATCTAAAATACCCAAAACACGCAGTATGATATTTTTAGTCAAATGCAAAATACCAATTAAAATGACTTAAAATGTCCAAAATCTGCAAAAAAAATTGAGTTGCGAATTGGGCATTTTCAGAAAGTCCCGCCCGCTCCCAGTTCGTGACGTCACGCCAAGATGTCTTGCATTGCTGGAGAATCCAAACAATGGCTTCAGATTCGGAGAATATGCTTTCTGCTTCCACATCCAGTTATGAATATGATTCAAATAGTTCTGAAGAGGAAAGCATACATGTTTGCAATCGATTAAAGAATTTATTCCGTGCCATTTTGAGGCAACATTGGGGGGGAAATGGATCACCAAAAAAAGAGGCAGAAAATGGCGACAATGCTCCGTGTAAGGAATTAATCAGCCCGTTTCCACAAGCTGATAAATTCCTTCCATGGAGCTTAGTCGCCCTCTTCTGGCGGCTTTTTGGTGTAACACGAGGTTTTCAGACCAAACAAATACAGCAAAATACATTGATGTGATGGAAGGACTGCTACAATGTGTCTTTTTTTTTTCGGTCAGGGGCGTTCCTTTAGTGACGTCACGTACGGGCTTGTCACCAACTCAAAAACAAGACTTCCTGAATATTCAGCGCGATTCTTAAAACGTAAACTATAGCTATATGCGGTGGGATCTTTGTAAAATACGCTCAGTAGAAGTCATTTGAAGCCATTTTACAAATTATGGACACAACTTGTCCGGAGACGTCGGTTGTCCTTTAATACAAGCTATTAATACTACTTGAAATGTCCAGTAAGAGTACTCCATGTTTTTTTGGGTCACTGGTGACATCATGTGGTGTAACGTTAGTAGCTAGTACTACCTTATGCAAACTTGCATATCATCACCGCAAGTAATTACACATTTTATTTTTTTATTTTTTTGTATTATATATATATTTTTATTTGTTTTCGTAATATGACTATGAGATGCTTTTTGAAATATTTAAATCATGTAGGATATGCAGTGTATATTCAGGAAATGATCATACTGTCATGACAATTTCATCACTGTGCAAGGATGAGAAAAGTCATCCGAATCAGAAAACCTTTATTCGTCCCACAACGGGGACAATTGCAATGATGAATATTAAAGATTTTAATAAATACTGTGCCTGTGTGCGTGTCCATTTCTTAAAATGCCCTTGCTTGTTCATGATTGCAAATAAATTATTCCCCTACCCCTTTGTACAACATCTAGAGTTTTGAAATGTGCTGATAAATTTAATTTATTATTGTTATTATCTGCATAGCTGTGTTAAAATAGTTTAGCTGGGAAATGTTTACGAGCATCTCTTTGTTTTTCGTGAGCATGCGTGGGGACTCAAGCCACGCCCCTCAATATCCTGATTGGCTCCGCTGTCGCCTGGCAAATCCCGCCCTACCTTCTGCCTATTTACACTTTGCTAATATATTTAATGTCAATGTTTATTTTTTTCCTTTTATACTATATCTGAATAGCTGTTTAATATATGCGAGTGTATTAAAATAGTCCTGTGCTGCGAAATGTTTAGAAGCACCTCCATTTTGTTTTTCTTAAGCATGCGTGGGGATTCAAGCCCCGCCCTTCAATGTCCTGATTGGCTCCGCTGTCGCCTGGCAAATCTCTCCCCACCTTCTGCGTTCCTCAAGCTTACTCAAAGGCCAATTCTCGTCTTCCTTACGCAAGTTCACGTTCGGTACAGTACGCAACCCGTACGTGCCTTTGTGCACCGTGGCCCCGATGGCCTCATAATAAGTCTGGCCGAACTTTCCATCACGTACACTCCTCCGAACGGGAATAGGGCCGCCTGGGAGTCGCCGCGGAAATGTTGAGTGGTACAGCCGGCCGGGCGAGGCCGAGGCTGGGCAGCCTCTTCCTCGCGTCCGGGTCCCCGATAGCATCACTACTACCAGCGCCACTCGTACAATTAGCGCCGCTGTGGATGTCAAACGCGGTCGGCCGCCGCCTGAGGTCCACGTCCTCCTCCCTGCAGGGCTTCTCCGAACTGGCACGGGAACGCTCCAAGACGGTGACGTCGTTTTACAACCAGTCGGCCATTGACATCTCCGCGGAGAAGGTGAGCGTGGCGTTATGGATGTTTACGTCGCAAAGCACGCTACGAGCGACGCTAACTGTTAGCTGGTAGTCAGCTGCGTTCACTGACATCCATATTTTTAATGACCTTCTTTAGTTTACCTCAAGCCGCCATGTAATCCCCGACTAACACATATTTAAAAATAATTAACATATCTAAACGTTCACTTTTGTTATCACCGACTAAAGTCATCTTTGTTTTTAATAATGGCATTGATTCAACCGATGATGCTAACGTAACAGTTCACACGCTCGGCTTTTCTCATCTAACCGCTGACTTTTCCGTTCAATATGTTTTATTTGACGTCTATTTCTTTTTTTAAAATTGTTTTTGTTGACCAATGTACTTCTTTTATGAAATATATGTTTGTCAAATGATATAGCACGATGACAGCATGGGTTGTTCTCAGCGTGACCGATTTTTGCTCAAAGGCCCTGAACGCAGCAGGCTGTATTTGTACTTCCTCAACCTTTGTTTTTGATGCTCATATTTTGTTACAATCAAAAACAACTTTTTCACCACGTTTCCAGCTGCATTCTCATTCCAAACTTTCGGATTAGTGAAAACTGTAAAGTGCTTGACCCTGACTCAAAAGGTTCACAATAAAGCAGCATTTCGGAATGTCCCTAATTAACTGCGACATAGTTCTTTGACTCAATGATGCTCCAAAATGGCAACAACATGGCTTCCATGACACGAGAATGGTGTCAAAATAAGACTTTTATTGCTTTGGCCAGTGCACAACATGGCAGACTTATTTTTTTTCCTCCAAGGAATAATGGACAAAAGCCTCCTCCCTCTTTCAATAAAAGGATTGAATAAATAAAGGGAACAAAAGGAATTATCTGCCAAATATCACTATTTTTGCCCTACTTAGCAACACACAAGGTCAATGTTCAAGTAAAGCTTAATATGTCACTTTTTAAAGCCCCCATGTTAAATGTTATACAAAAAAAAGGCCTTGATTGTCCGACTTTTTGGTGCGTTTCAATTGTGTACACTTTCCAAGCTGTTGTTTTGTCTCAGCGTCGCCTGCCTGCATGACTCGAGGACGCACGTGAGACGAGAAAAAGAAAAACAAATCTGTAAAAAAAGAGGGTGCTTTTATGTCTTCTTCACTGGTGCCAGAATTTCCAGATGTGCATAAATCAACAACTGCCTTCTTGTCATCCCCTTTAAATGTGTCTTTTTTTTTTAAATAGTAATTTAATCAACCCCACACGCAACCCAGTTTTGTTTTTGCAACTTTTATGAACTCATTCACTGCCAGACGATGTGCAAAAATGTGTCCACTGCAGTGCCAGGGTTGTTGTCATTTTCACTCTAATTGCAGGACCCACAGAATATTATTTATTCGGATTACATGAACATTCAATGCAGTGGAAGAAATGTTAAACTCTCTTCTTTCGTCAGAAAAAAAGAGTTAATTCCTGAGTTATATGGGTCTGGAGTTATCTGAGCTTGAAATGGGGGTGGATGTACAAAATACAATAAAGTGTGTGTCCTTGAGAGTTTTGAAATGCGCTTGTAAATGAAAAGTATTTTTATTATTATTATTATTTTATTTTTATTGTTATTATTTACTATTTGTTATCAATTTTTTATTTATCATTTTATTTATTTTAAATTGTTTATGTATTATTATTATTATTATTATTATTATTATTATTATTATACATCCATATTGATTGATATAGCGATTTCACAAGCGTAACAAAGTGCTAACATGGACACAAGGCAAATGTTGCCCCCTCGTGGAAGGGAAAAACATTACCAGAGGTCTGATCAGTGCTTTATCAGTCCTTCGCCCGCCTGCAAGAACAACCAATTGCCTTCTTGGTTGTAGTGTAATCTACATTGAAAGTAGGGGCGGCTGTAAAAAAAAAAAAAGGTAAATCCCATCCCCTTGTGGGAGGGAAAAACATTGACAGAGGTCTGACCAGCGCTTTATCGGCACCCTCCCACAAGAAAAACCCGAACAAATTCGCGAATGGCGCTACACGTCAGGCTTTTCAATTCCAGAATAAATTCAGGAATTAGCAGTGAATGAGTTACATCATATTTTGAAAAAAAGAACAGTAAAAATAATAGTATTCATTGAAATATTTGATCAATGACAAATCTGTCTATGTGATTGATTGACATCATAGCAATTTATTGATCCTGATTTGACCTTCCAGGCCTCTGTGCGACTTACCTTAGCCACTTTGCTATACGCCGGCAAGTCGCCAGATGGACACCACATCCTGGTAAATACACAAAAATCATGGGGGGGGGGGGGGTCTTCTAGTTATTTAGTGATTATTTTTTTTTAGAATTATGAATTAATGTTATTTTATTTTTCTTCCCCAGAGCAGCGCCAAGTACCTACACAAGGAGCTCCCCGTGCGCATCGCCCACCGCATCAAGGGTTTCCGCAGCCTTCCCTTCATCATCGGATGTAATCCCACCATCCTGCAAGTGGTAAGGGAACAACAACAACAACAAAAAAAAAATCACGATCCTTCGGAACATGAACCCAGCCCTAAACCCGATCCCCCTTGAACACCAACCCGAAACCCAAAGTCTTTCGTCACCAATTCAAATGTCACGGCCTATTTTTACACCCTCTATTTTAAACTACAAACCGTTACAAAAACAAACGTACCGTATTTTCTGGTGTAGAAGACGCACCCAAACACCTTGATTTTTATTATTTTTATTATAATTATTTTTATTATTATAATTTTTATTATGTATGTATAATGTTTGGATTGTATTGGATTTGCCTTTATTAGTCTCACAGTGGAGAATTTTTTTGTATATTTATGTATTACATTTGGAACCCTTTTTTTATAGATGGAAAAATGTTTGAACATACACCATTAATTATGGGTGGGGTGCGCCTTATACTCCGATGCACCTTAATAATAATAATAATAATAATAATAATGGTAATCATAATAATAATACTAATAATAAAATAATAATAAATAATGAAAATAACAATAATAATAGGAATAATAGTAATAGTAAAAAAAAAATAATAATAATAATAGTAATAATAATAATAATACTAATAATAATAATACTAATAATAAAATAATAAATAATAAAAATAATAATAGTAATAATAGTAATAATAATAATGGTAATCATAATAATAATACTAATAGTAAAATAATAATAAATAATGAAAATAACAATAACAATAATAATAATAATAGGAATAATAATAGTAATAGTAAAAATAATAGTAATAGTAAAAATAATAGTAAAAGTAATTAATAATAAAAATAAATATAAAAAATATAAAAACAATAGAAGAAGAATAAAAATGAAAGGAATAGGAAAGGAAAGAAAGAAGTAGAAAAACAAAAATGCGAGAAATAATAATAATTATTATTATAATAATCATAATCATAATACATTTCATTTATAAGTGCCTTTCAAAACTCTCAAGAACACTTTTACACCAGAAAATACGGTAATCATTTTCTCTTTTCAAGCAGGGCTCCTCCAGGGGAACAACATGTTTTTGCTTTCGTAAGCGACGGCGTGGCCTCTTTTTTTTTCTTCTTCTCTTCCCTCAGATGAACTTTCCCCCACATTCTCCACTCCCCCCATGCCCCCACCCCACAATACACTCCTTCCGCAGCCACGCCCACCCAAGCAACTTTGTGATGCCAACACGTGACTCAGCGATCCAAATATGATTCACATTGTGGTGTTGGTTAAAGGAGGGAACTGCTGTCACGTTTGGTCACGTGCGAATCCCACATATACTTTTCTTTCTCTTTTTTTTCCCAGCATGAACTCTACATCAGAGCGTACCACATGCTCAGCGATTTTCCCCCTGTAAGTAATGTTACGTGCACACACACACACACACACGCACACACGCACGCATACAGTGTAAATGCAAACGCCGACGAGGTCACTTCAAGTTCAAGTTCCTCGCAGGCTTACGAGAAGTGATTGGCATTTGTCGAAATGATTCGTAGTGATTGGATGACGTCCGCGTCTGCTTTGACGTATTTTATCCATGAGTTGCCAAATATTCAACGCAGCAGCCGTGGCAAAAAAAAGGGTGATTTTATTGTTCACATATGTTTAGGAAGAAAATATACGCAGAGGGATTTTGTATTGTAATTTTTGTAGATTCTGATAAATGATCTAAAAACACGGGTGTCAAAGTGAAGGCCCAGGGGCCAAATCTGGCGTCCCACATCATTTTATTCGGCCCGTCATGTCATTGTCATTTTCACTCAAATTGAAGGATCCACAGAATATTATGTTTTTGGACTACATCAGGGGTGTCAAAGTCGTTTTTTTGCCGCGGGCCACATTGTAGATATGGTTTCCTCCCGAGGGCCATTATGAATTTGGGGAAGCCATTAGAATGTTTAATCCCCGCCACATATTACATACAGAATGCTGAATAAAATAATTAATAACTAGTTTTCAAATCTGAAGTCAAGAAAAATGACTTATTGTGGTTTACATCCGAAAATATGACATTTTGGTTCGGATTTTAGCAAGTATGATGGAATTTCACAAGTTTGATTTGCCTTCGCGGGCCGAAAAAAATTATGTGGCGGGCCGGATTTGGCCCCCGGGCCTTGACTTTGACACCTGTGGACTACATAAACATTCAATGCAGCGCTAGAAACCTTCAACTCTCTTCCTTCATCAGAACAAAAAAAGAGTTAATTCCTAAATTATTTGGATCTGGAGTTCTATGAGCTTGAAATGAGGGTGGCTGTCCAAAATACTATTCAATGCATACATATTGGTTTATAGAGCGCTTTAACAACAATTTAAGCTGGAACTAAATGCTAATATTAAGAAAAAGGGAAAGGCTGCCCCCCTTGTGGAATAAAAATAAACATTGCCAGAGGCTATGGCCAGCGCTTTATCGACACCCAAGCGTGAAACAACAAAACCAGACTAAATTAAGGAATGGCGCTCTATATTTTCAATTCCCGAATACATTCATGAATGGCAGTGAATGAATTAAACACCCAAATTCATAACGACCCCCCCCCGTCGAGAGGAAACAGTACCTACAACAGCACCCGCTGCAAAAAAAAAATATGACTTTTTAATCTTAAAATGTTGACAGATCAAAGATCAAGACGTGGAAGCTCACTTCTGCAAACTGGTGCAGCAGCTGCTGGATGACCACAAGGACGTCGTCACCATGTTGGCTCAGGGATTCCGGGAATGTCGCAAGCACATTCAAGTAAAACCACCATTATTAGTACCGCTATTGTTCATTTAATGTACTTTTATTTTGAAACCTTTTTTTCTTCTCAGGATGAAACTATACTCCGCAGTTTCCTGGACACCACGCTGTGCTCTCGTCTAGGAATCCGAATGTTGGCCACGCATCACCTCGCCTTACACGAAGATAACGTACGATTTCCTTCGTTCTTCCATGACTGCGATCGTTTATCTCCAAACGCTCTCATTTTTATGACATTGTGCTCGCAGGCCGACTTCGTGGGCATCATCTGCAGACGTTTATCCCCCAAGAAGATCATCGAGAAGTGGGTGGACTTTGCCAGGTGAGCGACGATGGCGCTCCTTTTTGATTGACAGCTCAAAGTGTGTTTTGGGTCAACTCCAGCTGTTCATAAATTTTCGAGGGGTTATCTAATCCCTGTATCGTTTTATCGCGTGTGCGCACGCAGGCGTCTTTGCGAGCATCAATACGGCAACTCCCCCAGAGTTCGTATCAACGGCCACGTGGCGGCGCGCTTCCCCTTCATCCCGCTGCCGCTCGATTACATCCTGCCCGAGCTGCTCAAGAACGCAATGAGGTATACGCACAAAAATATGATCATATAAAAAAACAAATATCTATATGACCGAGTTCCGTTCCGACCAAACGGTCGTAAGTCAAAATGGTTGTAAGTCGAAATCCATTCAAAATGTTGAATAGAGACTCGGAGGCTAAATGACGCGCAAACCCCCTTTGGTGCCATCACGCGGTCGATTGCTGTGCGAGCGTGAGATGCTGGCTGGCTAAAATTATCCGACGTGTCGCTGGCCTGCTAGCGCGTTGCGGTGCCAAGCGTAGTGTTAAAAAATGTAAAAATAGGGTATGGGGGGGGTCATGGTCGTAAGTACGGGTGGTCGTAAGTTGAGCTGGTCGTAAGTCGGATGTTACTTGTATATACAGGTAACATCCGAGTTACAACCACATTGTTTATTTATTTATTTATTTGATTTAAATTGTACACCTGCAGCCGGAAACGCGTATTACAATTTTGGCCAGCCAGCATGTCATACACTCGTACAGCACAATACTGCGTTACTACACTCAATACAGTAGTTATACAGCGCAGACAACAACATCTCCTGTATTACTGTACACTGCTTTTTTTTCTTTCGGCATCTGCCTGAGTCCGAGCGTGTATGTCGGGCCACCTCGTCTGGCCGTTAGCAGGGAGAGCGATTTTTCAACTGCGCGTTCAACAGTAATAAAAATCGATAATATGAAATATAAAATGATAAAAATGACACTAAAAGTATAACATTTATGAGAACAGCTCCCGTATTTTGTTTTTCTACCTCTTTCTTTCCTTTCTTCTTCCTTTCATAATTTTGTTGCTGTGTTACTTCCGGGTAGAGTGAACGTTGGCGCGAATGGCTGCCGCTGCTCACCTGCACAAAAAAAATTCTCATACCGTGACTGTAAAGGGTCCTTGAGAGTTTTGAAAGGCGCTGAGAAATTAAATGTATTATTATAAATGAACTGTACAGTAAACAGTTTTGTATACTTTACACGTACAGTTATACAGTAATAAAAATCGATAATATGAAATATAAAATGATAAAAATGACACTAAAAGTAATAACATTTATAAATGAACTGTAAACAGTGTGTTATATAATAATATTCAATAGAAAATGTTAAAACAACAGATTGACATCATGTACTATCCTGTTTTGTAAACGTCCCGTCAGCCATTTTGAATGGATTTCGACTTACGACCGTTTGACTTACAACCATTCTGTCGAAACGGAACCCGGTCGTAACTCGAATGTTACCTGTTTATTAAAAAAAAATGGTCATCAGGGCCACCATGGAGAGCCACTTGGACACACCTTACAACGTCCCAGACGTGGTGGTCACCATTGCCAATAACGACACCGACTTTGTCATCAGGTCAGTTGCCACTTGCGGTTTAAAAAAAAAAACAACGACTTTTTCAACTTTTTCAAAAAAATCCAATTTTTTTTCCCTGTCTGCAGGATTTCGGACCGCGGCGGCGGCATCCCGCACAGGATCATCGACAAGGTGATGGATTACCACTTCAGCACGGCCGAGGAGAGCGCGCAGGACCCTCGCTTGAACAATTTCTTCAACAACATCACCAATAGCGGCAACCAGTCAGGACCAATGCATGGGTAAGTGACGCTTCTGAAAAACTCAATGTAAGGAGAAGGTTAAATGCCTTACTATACATGGTTGTTTTTTTGGCCAAAAACGCCTTATTATACATGGTCGTTTTTTTCTGCTAAAAACGCCTTACGATACATGGTTGTTTTTTCGCCCAAAAACGCCTTACTATACATGGTCGTTTTTTCGCCCAAAAACGCCTTACTATACATGGTCGTTTTTTTTCGGGTAAAAACGCCTTACTATACATGGTCCTTTTTTCGCCCAAAAACGCCTTACTATACATGGTCGTTTTTTCGCCCAAAAACGCCTTGCTATACATGGTCCTTTTTTCGCCCAAAAACGCCTTACTATACATGGTCGTTCTTTCGGCAAAAAAACGCCTTACTATAAATGGTCGTTTTTTTAGGCTAAAAACGCCTTACTATACATGGTCGTTTTTTCGGCTAAAAACGCCTTACTATACATGGTCGTTTTTTTCGGCTAAAAACGCCTTACTATACATGGTCGCCTTATTTTTCGGCCAAAAACGCCTTATTATACATGGTCGTTTTTTTCGGCAAAAAAACGCCTTACTATACATGGTCGTTTATACATGGTCGTTTTTTCGGCAAAAAAACGCCTTACTATAAATGGTCGTTTTTTTAGGCTAAAAACGCCTTACTATACATGGTCGTTTTTTTCGGCTAAAAACGCCTTACTATACATGGTCCTTTTTTCGCCCAAAAACGCCTTACTATACATGGTCGTTTTTTTCAGCTGAAAACGCCTTACTATACATGGTCGTTTTTTCGACTAAAAACGCCTTATTATACATGGTCGTTTTTTTTCGGCTAAAAACGCCTTACTATACATGGTCGTTTTTTCGGCCAAAAATGCCTTATTATACATGGTCGTTTTTTCAGCTGAAAACGCATTACTATACATGGTCGTTTTTTTCGTCTAAAAACGCCTTACTATACATGGTCCTTTTTTCGCCCAAAAACGCCTTACTATAAATGGTCGTTTTTTTAGGCTAAAAACGCCTTACTATACATGGTCGTTTTTTTCGGCTAAAAACGCCTTACTATACATGGTCGTTTTTTTTTTCGGCTAAAAACGCCTTACTATAAATGGTCGTTTTTTTAGGCTAAAAACGCCTTACTATACATGGTCGTTTTTTTCGGCTAAAAACGCCTTACTATACATGGTCCTTTTTTCGCCCAAAAACGCCTTACTATACATGGTCGTTTTTTTCAGCTGAAAGCGCCTTACTATACATGGTCGTTTTTTCGACTAAAAACGCCTTATTATACATGGTCGTTTTTTTTCGGCTAAAAAACGCCTTACTATACATGGTCGTTTTTTTCGGCCAAAAATGCCTTATTATACATGGTCGTTTTTTCAGCTGAAAACGCCTTACTATACATGGTCGTTTTTTCGACTAAAAACGCCTTATTATACATGGTCGTTTTTTTTTCGGCTAAAAACGCCTTACTATACATGGTCCTTTTTTCGCCCAAAAACGCCTTACTATACATGGTCGTTTTTTCGGCCAAAAATGCCTTATTATACATGGTCGTTTTTTCAGCTGAAAACGCCTTACTATACATGGTCGTTTTTTTCGGCTAAAAACGCCTTACTATACATGGTCGTTTTTTTCGGTCAAAAACGCCTTACTATACATGGTCGTTTTTTTCGGCTAAAAACGCCTTACTATACATGGTCCTTTTTTCGCCCAAAAACGCCTTACTATACATGGTCCTTTTTTCGCCCAAAAACGCCTTACTATACATGGTCGTTTTTTCGCCCAAAAACGCCTTACTATACATGGTCGTTTTTTCGGCCAAAAACGCCTTGTTATACATGGTCGTTTTTTCGGCCAAAAACGCCTTATTATACATGGTCGTTCTTTTGGCAAAAAAAACGGCTTACTATAAATGGTCGTTTTTTTCGGCCAAAAACGCCTTATTATACATGGTCGTTCTTTCGGCAAAAAATGCCTTACTATACATGGTCGTTTTTTTCGGCTAAAAACGCCTTACTATACATGGTCCTTTTTTCGCCCAAAAACGCCTTACTATACATGGTCGTTTTTTCGGCCAAAAATGCCTTATTATACATGGTCGTTTTTTCAGCTGAAAACGCCTTACTATACATGGTCGTTTTTTTCGGCTAAAAACGCCTTACTATACATGGTCGTTTTTTTCGGCTAAAAACGCCTTACTATACATGGTCGTTTTTTTTTCGGCTAAAAACGCCTTACTATACATGGTTGTTTTTTCGGCCAAAAACGCCTTACTATACATGGTCGTTTTTTTCGGCTAAAAACGCCTTAATATACATGGTCGTTTTTTTAGGCTAAAAACGCCTTACTATACATGGTCGTTTTTTTCGGCTAAAAACGCCTTACTATACATGGTCCTTTTTTCGCCCAAAAACGCCTTACTATACATGGTCGTTTTTTTCAGCTGAAAACGCCTTACTATACATGGTGGTTTTTTCGACTAAAAACGCCTTATTATACATGGTCGTTTTTTTTCGGCTAAAAACGCCTTACTATACATGGTCGTTTTTTCGGCCAAAAACGCCTTACTATACATGGTCGTTTTTTTCGGCTAAAAACGCCTTACTATACATGGTCCTTTTTTCGCCCAAAAACGCCTTACTATACATGGTCCTTTTTTCGCCCAAAAACGCCTTACTATACATGGTCGTTTTTTCGGCCAAAAACGCCTTGTTATACATGGTCGTTTTTTCGGCCAAAAACGCCTTATTATACATGGTCGTTCTTTTGGCAAAAAAAACGCCTTACTATAAATGGTCGTTTTTTTCGGCCAAAAACGCCTTATTATACATGGTCGTTCTTTCGGCAAAAAATGCCTTCCTATACATGGTCGTTTTTTTTCGGCTAAAAACGCCTTACTATACATGGTCCTTTTTTCGCCCAAAAACGCCTTACTATACATGGTCGTTTTTTCGCCCAAAAACGCCTTACTATACATGGTCGGTTTTTTTTTCGGCTAAAAACGCCTTACTATACATGGTTGTTTTTTCGGCCAAAAACGCCTTACTATACATGGTCGTTTTTTTCGGCTAAAAACGCCTTAATATACATGGTCGTTTTTTTCGGCTAAAAACGCCTTACTACATGGTCGTTTTTTCGGCCAAAAACGCCTTACTATACATGGTCGTTTTTTTTTTCGGCTAAAAACGCCTTATTATACATGGTCCTTTTTTCGGCCAAAAACGCCTTACTATACATGGTCGTTTTTTCGCCCAAAAACGCCTTACTATACATGGTCGTTTTTTTCGGCTAAAAACGCCTTACTATACATTGTCGTTTTTTTCGGCCAAAAACGCCTTATTATACATGGTCGTTTTTTCGCCCAAAAACGCCTTACTATACATGGTCGTTTTTTTCGCCCAAAAACGCCTTACTATACATGGTCGTTTTTTCGCCCAAAAACGCTTTACTATACATGGTCGTTTTTTTCGGCTAAAAACGCCTTATTATACATGGTCGTTTTTTCGGCCAAAAACGCCTTATTATACATGGTCCTTTTTTCGGCCAAAAACGCCTTGTTATACATGGTCGTTTTTTCGGCCAAAAACGCCTTATTATACATGGTCGTTCTTTTGGCAAAAAAAACGCCTTACTATAAATGGTCGTTTTTTTCGGCCAAAAACGCCTTATTATACATGGTCGTTCTTTCGGCAAAAAATGCCTTACTATACATGGTCGTTTTTTTCGGCTAAAAACGCCTTACTATACATGGTCGTTTTTTTCGCCCAAAAACGCCTTACTATACATGGTCGTTTTTTCGCCCAAAAACGCCTTACTATACATGGTCGTTTTTTCGCCCAAAAACGCCTTACTATACATGGTCGTTTTTTTTCGGCTAAAAACGGCTTACTATACATGGTCCTTTTTTCGCCCAAAAACGCCTTACTATACATGGTCGTTTTTTCGCCCAAAAACGGCTTACTATACATGGTCGTTTTTTCGGCCAAAAACGCCTTATTATACATGGTCGTTCTTTTGGCAAAAAAACGCCTTACTATAAATGGTCGGTTTTTTTCGGACAAAAACGCCTTATTATACATGGTCGTTCTTTCGGCAAAAAAACGCCTTACTATAAATGGTCGTTTTTTTCGGCCAAAACCGCCTTATTATACATGGTCGTTCTTTCGGCAAAAAACGCCTTACTATACATGGTCGTTTTTTTCGGCTAAAAACGCCTTACTATACATGGTCCTTTTTTCGGCTAAAAACGCCTTACTATACATGGTCCTTTTTTCGCCCAAAAACGCCTTACTATACATGGTCGTTTTTTTCAGCTGAAAACGCCTTACTATACATGGTCGTTTTTTCGAGTAAAAACGCCTTATTATACATGGTCGTTTTTTTTCGGCTAAAAACGCCTTACTATACATGGTCGTTTTTTCGGCCAAAAATGCCTTATTATACATGGTCGTTTTTTTCAGCTGAAAATGCCTTACTATACATGGTCGTTTTTTTCGACTAAAAACGCCTTATTATACATGGTCGTTTTTTTTTCGGCTAAAAACGCCTTACTATACATGGTCCTTTTTTCGCCCAAAAACGCCTTACTATACATGGTCGTTTTTTCGGCCAAAAATGCCTTATTATACATGGTCGTTTTTTCAGCTGAAAACGCATTACTATACATGGTCGTTTTTTTCGGCTAAAAACGCCTTACTATACATGGTCCTTTTTTCGCCCAAAAACGCCTTATTATACATGGTCGTTTTTTCAGCTGAAAACGCCTTACTATACATGGTCGTTTTTTCGACTAAAAACGCCTTATTATACATGGTCGTTTTTTTTTCGGCTAAAAACGCTTTACTATACATGGTCGTTTTTTCGGCCAAAAACGCCTTACTATACATGGTCGTTTTTTTCGGCTAAAAACGCCTTACTATACATGGTCCTTTTTTCGCCCAAAAACGCCTTACTATACATGGTCGTTTTTTCGCCCAAAAACGCTTTACTATACATGGTCGTTTTTTCGCCCAAAAACGCCTTATTATACATGGTCGTTCTTTTGGCAAAAAAACGCCTTACTATAAATGGTCGTTTTTTTTCGGCCAAAAACGCCTTATTATACATGGTCGTTCTTTCGGCAAAAAAACGCCTTACTATAAATGGTCGTTTTTTTCGGCCAAAACCGCCTTATTATACATGGTCGTTCTTTCGGCAAAAAATGCCTTACTATACATGGTCGTTTTTTTCGGCTAAAAACGCCTTACTATACATGGTCCTTTTTTCGCCCAAAAACGCCTTACTATACATGGTCGTTTTTTTTGGCTAAAAACGCCTTACTATACATGGTCCTTTTTTTGCCCAAAAACGCCTTACTATACATGGTCGTTTTTTCGGCCAAAAATGCCTTATTATACATGGTCGTTTTTTCAGCTGAAAACGCCTTACTATACATGGTCGTTTTTTTCGGCTAAAAACACCTTACTATACATGGTCGTTTTTTTCGGCTAAAAACGCCTTACTATACATGGTCGTTTTTTTTTTCCGGCTAAAAACGCCTTACTATAAATGGTCGTTTTTTTCAGCTGAAAACGCCTTACTATACATGGTCGTTTTTTCGACTAAAAACGCCTTATTATACATGGTCGTTTTTTTCGGCTAAAAACGCCTTACTATACATGGTGGTTTTTTTCAGCTGAAAACGCCTTACTATACATGGTCGTTTTTTAGGCTAAAAACGCCTTACTATACATGGTCGTTTTTTCGGCTAAAAACGCCTGACTATACATGGTGGTTTTTTTCGGCTAAAAACGCCTTACTATAAATGGTCGTTTTTTCGGCCCAAAACGCCTTACTATACATGGTCGTTTTTTCGCCCAAAAACGCCTTACTATACATGGTCGTTTTTTCGCCCAAAAACGCCTTACTATACATGGTCGTTTTTTCGGCCAAAAACGCCTTATTATACATGGTCGTTCTTTTGGCAAAAAAACGCCTTACTATAAATGGTCGTTTTTTTTCGGACAAAAACGCCTTATTATACATGGTCGTTCTTTCGGCAAAAAAACGCCTTACTATAAATGGTCGTTTTTTTCGGCCAAAACCGCCTTATTATACATGGTCGTTCTTTCGGCAAAAAATGCCTTACTATACATGGTCGTTTTTTTCGGCTAAAAACGCCTTACTATACATGGTCCTTTTTTCGGCTAAAAACGCCTTACTATACATGGTCCTTTTTTCGCCCAAAAACGCCTTACTATACATGGTCGTTTTTTTCAGCTGAAAACGCCTTACTATACATGGTCGTTTTTCGAGTAAAAACGCCTTATTATACATGGTCGTTTTTTTTCGGCTAAAAACGCCTTACTATACATGGTCGTTTTTTCGGCCAAAAATGCCTTATTATACATGGTCGTTTTTTCAGCTGAAAACGCCTTACTATACATGGTCGTTTTTTCGACTAAAAACGCCTTATTATACATGGTCGTTTTTTTTCGGCTAAAAACGCCTTACTATACATGGTCCTTTTTTCGCCCAAAAACGCCTTACTATACATGGTCGTTTTTTCGGCCAAAAATGCCTTATTATACATGGTCGTTTTTTCAGCTGAAAACGCATTACTATACATGGTCGTTTTTTTCGGCCAAAACCGCCTTATTATACATGGTCGTTCTTTCGGCAAAAAATGCCTTACTATACATGGGCGTTTTTTTCGGCCAAAAACGCCTTACTATACATGGTCCTTTTTTCGCCCAAAAACGCCTTACTATACATGGTCGTTTTTTTCGGCTAAAAACGCCTTACTATACATGGTCCTTTTTTTGCCCAAAAACGCCTTACTATACATGGTCGTTTTTTCGCCCAAAAACGCCTTACTATACATGGTCGTTTTTTCGGCCAAAAATGCCTTATTATACATGGTCGTTTTTTCAGCTGAAAACGCCTTACTATACATGGTCGTTTTTTTCGGCTAAAAACACCTTACTATACATGGTCGTTTTTTTCGGCTAAAAACGCCTTACTATACATGGTCGTTTTTTTTTTTCGGCTAAAAACGCCTTACTATAAATGGTCGTTTTTTTCAGCTGAAAACGCCTTACTATACATGGTCGTTTTTTCGACTAAAAACGCCTTATTATACATGGTCGTTTTTTCGGCTAAAAACGCCTGACTATACATGGTCGTTTTTTTCGGCTAAAAACGCCTTACTATAAATGGTCGTTTTTTAGGCTAAAAACGCCTTACTATACATGGTCGTTTTTTTAGGCTAAAAACACCTTACTATACATGGTCGTTTTTTCGCCCAAAAACGCCTTACTATACATGGCCGTTTTTTCGGCTAAAAACGCCTTACTATACATGGTCGTTTTTTGGGCTAAAAACGCCTTACTATACACTGTCGTTTTTTAGGCTAAAAACGGCTTACTATACATGGTCGTTTTTTTCGGCTAAAAACGCCTTACTATATATACATGGTCGTATTTTTCGGCTAAAAACGCCTTACTATACATGGTCGTTTTTTTCGGCTAAGAACGCCTTATTATACATGGTCCTTTTTTTTCAGCTGAAAACGCCTTATTATACATGGTCCTTTTTTCGGCTAAAAACGCCTTACTATACATGGTCTTTTTCTGGGCAAAAAACGCCTTACTATACATGGTCGTTTTTTCGGCCAAAAACGCCTTAGTAAACATGGTAGTTTTTTTCGGCCAAAAACGCCTTACTATAAATGGTGGGGTTTTTTTTCGGCAAAAATGCCTTACTATATATAAATGGTCGTTTTTTTTTGGTCAAAAACACCTTACTATAAATGGTGTTTTTTTTTCGGCCAAAAACGCCTTACTATACATGGTCTTTTTTTCAAAGCTAAAAACCACTTACTTTTTTGTTGGACTTTAGGTTCGGTTTCGGGCTGCCGACGTCACGGGCCTACGCCGAATACCTCGGGGGCTCCCTTTCCATCCAGTCGATGCAGGGCATCGGCACTGACATCTACCTGCGTCTGCGCCACATCGACGGCAAAGCTGAAAGCTTCCGAGTGTGACTCCGCCTCCTTTCACCACTTCCTCAATTCTTTGCTTTCTTTATTTTTTGCCATTTCTGTTTTTTTTAACAGAAGTTCGGAACTGCCAATGTGGAGCAAATATATTTCGACTGGCAAATATACACGGACATACTAGCGAGTCAGTATTTAAATACATTTGAACGAACTCACAAAAACATTAGTGTTGTATAATATAATATAATATACTATACTATACTGTATTATACTATAATATACTATACTATACTATACTATACTATACTATACTATACTATACAACATACTTTTAAGCTAAATGCTACAAAGCATTTTCCCATAATGCCATAGGATATTGACTAGTGTATTTTTAGCTTTTGTCCCACATTGTGCTTGAAAGAAAATAAAATGTCAACCCATGTAGCATAATATGGAAATGCTACGTTTGTAGCACTCAACCTCCAATACATATGGACGTATTTGTAAGTAGGTTTGAATATACGAGTACACTTGAAAGTATTTGCCAGTCCAAATATTTTTAATCCACATTGGCAGCTTCACATTTCTGTACTTTTTGCCTAAAATGGATTATAAGCTATGTTAGCTCACAAATTGAGGACTTCACCCTCCCCCCCCCCACCCCGGGTACCCTTTTTGGGGGATTTGTTTTTCGGGACAAACTGTGCATGATGGCTATAAATAAATAAAAATAAGTTACTAATAATGAAGACACTCCAGGAAGAAAGATGAAGGAACAAGTTAGTTGCCAAATAAATGAAAGTTAGAAAACGGTCAATTTTGGGAGATGGTTAGGACAACTTTTTTGCCTTTTTTTTCACTGCAACGTTCCTCACTTTGTTGCCTTTATCGCTTTCAGTACTGTACTTTAACTTTTTGCTATGTTAGCGTAGCATAACCGCACAACTATTTTTGGATTTTTGTCATTTTGTTTGGATTTAAATTGTGCTTCTTTCATGATTTTCTTGTTACATTACAATCCATCAGACAGACTAGCGGCAACTGGACTTTAAAGTGCGCTGTTGCTGGTGGACAATTTGGATTGGATTGGATATGCCTTTATTAGTCTCGCAGTGGAGAAATTTACATTTCACATTTTCATTTGACGTTGATTATTTTTACTTTTTTGCAGCAAAATATGGCGGCTCCTATTTGTCAACATTGTTTCATTAACCTTTTTGGGGGAGAAATACCACTTTGATTTTAAACTGCTGGATTTAAGTTTTCAAATTATTGTGTGTAAATACGCAGTTAGAAACCAAGTGAGTGATATGTCAAGTCAATTGAAATTGAGGATAGAGCGCCCTCTGCCGACAAGAAGAAACAGCTGACAAAAAAGGTTTCGAGGTGCATTTGTTTTGTAATACGAGTCTATGATTATTATTTTTTGAGTACATCGTGTCCCTCTAAAAATTAAGTATTCACCGTGACAACTAAACTTGGCAGGAGACTATTTTAGTTACAATTTTAATGACTTATGACCTATAGTGTTGTTCTCGACATTAAAACTTTTCATTGTTTGGACCAATGAATACTGTCATTTTTTTCTGGCAAGAAACAACTTCTGTTGATGGCTCTTTTTTCGGCTTAAAACGCCTTACTATACATTGTTTTTTATAATTTGTGAAATATTTTTAATGAGTTAAAGAGAATGGGAAAATTGGAGTTTAACAAAGCTAACTGTGTTCAATATTAGCATAGAAGATATTGCGGCGTTCGACCGATTTTTTTACATTTAACGAGAACAAAAGGCGCAGCACAAAATGGAGGATGAGGCCGTTTTATTTGGTAATATTTTGGTTAAGAGACGTGAATTAAGTTGAGCAGGTTGGGTCGGGGACGAGTTCGTCGAACCTTTTTAGCAACCGAGCTAGCAGCCAAGGGCCTTAAAAGATAGTGCGCTGACTTGTAGTACCGCTGCCTACCTCACGGTGGTGACAAACTCACTCGACAACTACCCGGGTCGTTTTATTTTCATCGCCGTTACTGTTTAGCATACTGTGTTAGCATACGGTTGTCTCTGTTTTAGCGCACTAACTACTGGTTAGTGCTAACTAACTACTGGTTAAGTTAACTTCTTAGGTGACGTCTTTTGCAGTAGCTAAGGAATTTGGTGTCATTTTAAGATAGGAAAGTGTTAACAGGAAATCAGTGATTTATTAGACGGAAAAGTGCTTCTAGGGTAACTTAAGACATTTAAGAAAGTTAAGAAACTAGCTAGCTAAAAAGCTAGAATCATGATCTGGAATCTTCGTAACAAATTCTGAAGTTCAGATTGGTCTTATTTAGCTTCGGAAAGTAAGTTTCCCGCATTCTAAGTTATGCAAAAAAAAGTTGGTGTCATTGTAGTGAGCGAATAAAGTCTTAATTTGTAATCTTCATTGCTTCTTTTAGTGAAGGAAGTCTGTATCAACCATTACCATTTTTTTGTAGCCAAGCACGACTGTAATCTGTGCGATCTTTGTCATTAGCTATTATTCGCGCTAATCAAGTGGGTGCGCAATTCACACCAAAGGAGGTTAACGTTTTAGCTGTTTTTAAGATAGCCCAAGAGGCTTTAATGCTAGCAAGAAAGATAGCACGCCTTTCTACACCCAGTTTGTTTTTGAAATCTACATTGGAACAAATGGAATTTTTTTTTGCCAATTTAAAGTAGCTTTAGAATGCGTTAGAATTTTCAACGACAAACGCAATGGTGCAAAAAGGACGTGGGGCTTAAGGCTACCTAGCTAGCACTTTATTTGCTATTTATTAGCTATTTAGCTGGCTCGGTAGCTATCTAGCTAGCTAGCTACATATTAGATATCTGGCTGGCTAGATAGCTATCTATTTGAGTTAGTTCTGGGTTGAGGGAACGCTAGCACGTGTGGCTGCCGCTGCTTACCCACAGAAAAACTTATCCTGTGACTATAAAGTGAGCTTGAGGGTTTTGAAAGGTGCTTATAAATGAAATGTATTATTATTATTATAGCTGACCAAATCTGGCTTAAGACTGACAGTTAAATCATCACGCAGGCCATATTGACATCACATTGAGTGGCGACAATGAACCTGTTTGACTTTGGTAGCATTTACATCTAAATAACATCGGAGAAAAAAATGTAACATTTTCATTCACACAAGCAGGCAATTTCATTGGGAACACCAGCACAACTGAATCAAAATGGTACTTGGGTAACCATTTTGAAGTTGAGGCTTGGAATTGAATACAGCGGGGAAAAAAATGTAACAGATTGTGATTGTACATCAATAGTTTTCAAGATGTGTGGGGGAAAAAACACCATTTAATTGCGACCATTGATGTACGTATGTGCTATCTATTAGCTAACTAGCTAGCTAGCTATCTATTAGTTTTCCATTAGCGAGCTAGCTGACTTGATCTATTTGAGTTATTCCCGGTTGAACGGGGTCACCGTTGCTGGCTACTTAGCTATCTATCTATCTATTTGCTATCGATTAGCTGTCTCACTAGCTACCTAGTTATCTATTAGCTAGCTAGGTAACTTGATCTATTTTAGTTATTCCCGGTTGAGTGAACGCTGGTGCATGTGGCTGCCACTGCTCACCCACAGAAAAACTGATCCTGTGACTGTAAAGTGACCTTGAGAGTTTCGAAAGGCACTTGTAAATGAAATGTGTTATTATTATTATTATGTGAAAGCGGTGTTCCTAATGACATGGCCCCCGAGTGCATATAACAACAAAAAAATGCCGTCCACTGAAAAACACAGATCCATTTTTCAATCACAAGGAAAAATCATTTTTGTTTTTCTTATAAAAAGAATATGAATGCAAAGAATTGACCCCCCCCCCCCCCTCCCAACCCCTTTAAACCCCCTTGGTTGAAAATCACCAAATGGACATTCGTGTTTTTCATTGGACGGCAACAAAAAGGCTTAACGACAACACGGCATTAAAAAAAATGCAATCGCCTCATGACTCGCTGCGCAGATAAAGAAGATGTCTAAACATTCATTTGTTTGATAATGAGCTAAAGGTCCATGTACTGGTAGTAACAAACGCTTCTCAGGAGACGAGAACAGTTGTAACAGAAACTCAAGCTGCTTTCCACTCATTGATTGAAAGTTACAAAAATAAATGCTTCAAACATTGAAATCTTACATTATCTTGGGTTGAAGAACTTGCCGTGCTGGGACAGGTTGCAGAATTCTGTGAATTTTCAATATGAGCAATTTTCTAGGGAGGAGGGCAGAAATGTACACATTATTATCCGTGCTGTGATTTTGCAGTATACAAGTACATGGACCTGACAATGTAACGCCACTTGCGCATTTAATTTCAATTTCATATCACACCCCCGGACATGTCAACACCGGTGGTCTGT
Source organism: Hippocampus bargibanti (assembly GCF_051943395.1). Taxonomy (NCBI): domain Eukaryota; kingdom Metazoa; phylum Chordata; class Actinopteri; order Syngnathiformes; family Syngnathidae; genus Hippocampus; species Hippocampus bargibanti. The sequence continues at coordinate 14,659,021 of NC_142749.1, forward strand.
CACCCCCACCCACTCCCACTTTGGTTGTTATTTTTAGGCTGTTGAACATTCAACCGTTAAGGCGCATTATGTTACTAAAAAAGCACAAAAACAGCAATAAAAACCATAAATTTGGAGTGGATTGATTGGCATAACAGAATTTTGAGGTGACAACACTATCACAGCACTAGAAAGTATAATACCGATTGAAATAAAGCAATATGGATTTTGGTTTTACATTTCCTGATAAATAATGTATTTACCAGTGTACGAGGCGCACCGGAGTATAAGGCGCACTTTCAATGGTGTATTTTCAAACTTTTTCCATATACAAGTAATGTCCGACTTACGACCGAGTTCCGTTCCGACCAAAGGGTCGTAAATTAAAATGGTCGTAAGTTGAAATCCATTCAAAAGGTTGAATAGAGAATCGGAGGCTAAATGACCCGCAAACTCCCCCCGACTGGTGCCATCACACGGTCGATTGCAGGGTCTGGAGTTCATGGTCGTAAGTATGGGTGGCCGTAAGTCGAGATGGTCGTAAGTCGGATGTTACTAGTATAAGGCGCACCAGAGTATAAGGTGCACTTTCATTGAATGATAAAAGTTTCTCATATATATATATAATACAGTGATACCTTGGCTTACGAACTTAATTGGTTCCCAGACAGAGTGTGTAAGGCGGAAACTGTGTATCCCAAAAATTAATTTCCCATAGGAAACCATTAAAATGAGAATAATCCGTTCCGAGGTCCTCATAAAACATATTTTTCTACTTTCTAATTTTCTAAGCCTTATAATGACACAACATATACAGTGGGACCTTGGCTTACGAACTTAATTGGTTCCCAGACAGAGTGTGTAAGGCGAAAAGTGTGTATCCCAAAAAATAATTTCCCATAGGAAACCATTAAAATGAGAACAATCCGTTCCCAGGTCCCCATAAAACATAATTTTCTACTTTTTAATTTTTTAAGCCTTAAAACTAGACAAAATATACCTTATTTAATGTATAATAAATGTGCTATAGTATTATGATTAAAGAAATAAACTGTCCTGTACAAAGTCATTTTATTTACCTTTGTGATGGTCGTTAATGACTTGATGGAATGGAGTGTCCGGTTTCCTCAGCATTAAACACTTGATGAGGAACGTAACCTTCTTCTTGCACCATCTTGAAGAATGATCCCTTGTAGGTGCTTTCTCTGTGATAATTGTATCTAGTTCATCAATTGTGATCTGTTTGGCTGGGTTAATAGCTTTTTGCATCAAGTGTACAGATGACTTGTGTGGGTTATTTGTGGAGCCTGATTGATGGGATATTTTAACCTTCCAGTCTAAACTCTGCTTTTGAACTATCAAAGTTGAAATGGGTCCAAATTTCATTGTTTTCTCTCCATTTTATCACTCTCTTTCTCTCTGTCGTCTGCCTTTCTCTTTAATGTTTAAACCACCTCTCCTCACTGCTGCGTTCTTGACCAATCACGTGGCTTTAACCGAATACTGGGGGTGGGGAATAGAGGACAATTTTGGAGATGCGACGATTCCGCTAGACTATGAGGACATCGCCGAAGGTGGATATCAAGGATATTGAATAAATGCACAAAATGGACGCCTTGGAGCAAAAAAAAAAAAAAAAAAAAGCGCAGAATCGAACAGTAAATTGACCTTTTTGAATAAATAATAAGAACCTAGAGGTGAACCTTGGTGAGCGATGTTTCATAAGCAGTCCGGTCACACGACCTGCAGCGCCCTCTCGTGGCCGTCTAGCTGCACCTTGATTTTATGGAGCTCCTCGATCTCCTGGTGATGACGCTCCGTCTTGTGGCGCACCAGCGAGCGGTAAAAATGGACGGTGAACACCACAAAGATGACGCCGACAGGCACCATGATGATGGTGGACGCCAACGCCGCCAGCCAGCCGCTATCCCGCGTCACCGTGGGCGTTGTCGTCGTGGCGGCGGCGGCACCTCCAGAGTCTACGGGCAGGAACTTGATCCAGCAGAGTAGCACCACCTCGGTTAAAAAAAGCAAGATGCCCAGCGCTGTGGAGAATCCCCACGCCAGCTCGATGTAGTAGTGCATGCGCTCGTGCGGCGACTCGCTGACCGAGTTGAGGTTGTGGATGTTGCTGACCGCTTCCACGTTGGGTAGGATGCACGTGCTGATGAGCAACGCGAACAGGTGCACGGCCACCAGGACCGTGGTGCACACGCTGAACGCCACCAGGAGTACGCGTGGGTAACTGTACTGCATCTCCAGCTGTACTTCCACCATTGCCACCTTGCAACGCAAAACACACAAAAACACATTTTCAATAACGTGGGGAAGAAATGGGAGAATTTTTATCCGTGAGAGGACGAGATTTGAACAAAATCGATTTTAAACAAGGTATTAAAACACTTTGCCTATACGAATAATAACAACAATACTACTAATAAGAATACTATATTATTATTATTGTTAATGTTAGTACAGTAGTAGTATTGCTTTTAAACTAAGAAAAAGAATACAATATTATATTATCATTATTATTATTAATATAAGTAGTATTACTAATAATACTATTATTGTTAATAATAATAATAATCATAATAATAATTATAATAATTAATATTAGTAGTAGTATTGTTAATACCGTAAAATTGCTATCTGACTAGCTATCTAGTTGGCTAGCAATTAGCTATACATTGGCTTGCTAGTTTTCTATCTAAAGGTATTTGTCTTACTATTCTATTTGAGTTACTTCCGGGTTGAGTGAATGCTGGCTCGTGTGGCTGCTGCTGCTCACCCAGAGAAAAACCTATCCTGTGACTGTAAAGTGACCTTGAGAGTTTTGAAAAGTGCTTATAAATTAAATGCATTATTATTATTAGCCTTTGTTAGTCTCACATTGGGAAATTGATATTTTGGATTGGATTCAATTAGCCTTTATTAGTCTCGCAGTGGAGAAATGTACAATTCACAATTTTAAAGTTATGAAAGGAAAGAAAGAAGTAGAAAAACAAAATACAGGAGCTATACTGCTTTATTTCCTGCATATGATAGTTGTCCATGTTAAGTGCTTTATTACAGCTTCAGCTGTTGTTAATGTGCTATATAAATCAATATGGATTGTATGATTTTTTTTGGAGATACTAGCCATAGTATGGTCAGTTTGTTGCAGATTCAATTCAGTTCACAACCGTTTCGTGGAACTTTTTTTAGGGAAAAAAAAAATCCCCCCAAAAACGCAAAACAAATAATGTGTTTCCACAGAAAGATCTTCCTGACAAGGGTTCATGTAGCTCAATGCTAACCAATCACAAACTAAAATTGTAGTACACTGACCATCGCGAATCCAGATAGCAGCGCTGAAGTCCTGCTGGAGGCCTTCAGCTTGGCCCTGCTCAGGTACAGCTTCCTCCAGGAGAGGGCCTGCACCGAATGGTGGTTGGAACTAACCAGTTCCAAGTAGCTGCGCCGTACCCAGTCCCGGTAGTCCATGCCGCTGCCGCTACCGCCGTCCGGGGTCCGCTCTGACATGCCCTGGGCTGGCGAGCCCGTGGGCACGTTGAGCTCTCTGCTCATACTGCTTCATTGGGAAATTGTTGAAGCAACAGAATCACATTTGAGTAGAACTGCGTTTAGCACAATATAATCACATTCGTACGAGTCAGCACAAGATTCACATTAATTGAAGATTAAATAAAGTTCAGCTTTTCTGGCCGTGTTTCCCTGAACGTCTAAAGACTTTTGAGGTTTACACTTTTGTTCCACGAAAGAGTTTCCACTGTATCAATGAGTTCAATGGCATAGTTTCGAGTAACGGTAAAAAAAGACTGAGGCCTTATTCCTAAAAATTATATGTAACTTTTTTAGTTTATTTTTAAGTAAGCCAAATTAAGATTAAGACCAGACATGAATATTAAAAATCTGCTTAGACATGGTGGGGAAAACGAGGTAAATAATGACTCATTTAGATTTTTGAGGAAATACAAGTCAAACAGTTCCCAAAGCTTATGTGCAAATGCATTTACCTTAAGAGTTAAATATAACACTGATCACAATTTAACGCATACTTAGAAGTATTTTCCGTACAAATATTAACTGTAATTACGACTGAACTATTACGTCAGTGCAGTTCCCGAGAGAGCGAGAAATTCGGGTTATACAATTGCCGGAAGAAGTGAAACCCGCATTTCAATTAAAACAAATGGCGAAAAAAAACTGTTTTGAAATCCGATCAAAACCACTGTTGTCAACACACGAAACATTTGTAATAAAAATGCATCAAACTAAATAAACATCCTATTCTACAGGTATGTAAGCTCGCTCTACTAATTTAATATTCGAGTTAAAAAACACACGCCAAGAACGCAAACGTCGAACATTTTCCGCGTTTTGTAGGATTGAGATGATTAAATACTATTTGTTGGTCGTTTTCTGAAACTATTAATAGGCCGTGGGGAAAAAATATGTGCTTGCTTAATGTTAAAACGATCAAAAATGTCGTAGTTGTGGAAGTTTTAAGCCATTCGGTGCACTTTTCAGAAAACCGGCGGATATTTACAACTCGACCAAGTGTGCTATGCTCACACTTTTGCTAACGCCTGCTTTTTTTACTAATATGTATTGTTAATCTGCTCAGAAAAGTATCGAAGAAAACAAACATGCATTGCATCAGTTTTTTTGGCCAAGGTTTTGCTTCATAGCCATTCAAAACTAGAATGATTCTCGAAGACTTTTTGGCTAGCTAGCAAAGTTACATAGCTAGCGTGTTTACGATCGAATTTATTAGACAGTAAAATGTGTTATTTTTTGGGAGACTCACCTATGCGTCAAGGCGGAATTATGATGAGCGGCACAGCAGGAAAAAGGGATTGACTTCCACGGCGCAGACGGAGACAAAACACTCCTCCGTGTGTAAACGTAAGAAGCGATAACAACTTCCGGGTTTCATTTCGAATTGTTTTACTTCCGCCACGACGAAGCATCTCGAGTGGAATCATTCCCGAGTCTTATTTGATTTCGAACAGGGAAAATGTTGTATATAGGTCAATTTTCTTCAAATAACTCACGAGAAGACTACAATTACTCTATTGATACAACAGGTTTGGTTCAGTTTTCATCGAAGCGCATCGTAAGTGAAATTTCCGTATGGACGGACCTTCAAAGTAAAAGCAGAGCTCTGGTATTTTTTTTTGACCAACTACTCGAGAACATATACGTTTTCCCCATATTTTAGACGTTCTTTATTATTTCAAATAATGTACGGAGGACTACAACTTTTATACGGGGATACTACTACTACTACTACTACTACTACTAATAATAATAATAATAATAATAATAATAATAATAAATAAATAAATAACAGTGACGTGCAGTCAGTGGAGGCAGGTGAGGCAGTGCCTCACCTGTCATCATGGAAAGCTGTCATGGAAATATCAAATGAAAAAATAAATTAAACAGTTAGAAGTATTTAGTGATTTGTACTTTAAAGTTCTTGTCCATTTAACTTCACCGTTTTAGGATTTTTTTCAAAATCGCTGAATTTTCACATTTACCATTCAATTACTAAGTAGAGACGAGCGGTGACGTCATTGATGATGTCAGTGCCTCACCAGCCATGAACCTCACCGCACGTCACTGATAAATAATAATAATGGGAAAAGCCGAAAGGAAGATAAATAATAATAATAATAATAAATAATAATAATAATAATACATTTCATTTATAAGCGCCTTTCAAAACTCTCAAGGTGACTTTACAGTCACAGGATAAGCTTTTCTGTGGGTGAGCAGCGGCAGCCACACGCACCAGCGTTCACTCAACCCGGAAGTAAGTAGATAGAAAGCTAGCTAGCCAGCGAGTATATAGCCAACAGATCGATAGCTAGATAGTTAGCCACTTAGTTGATACGTTTCAGCGTGTACTTCCACCTTCATCAGAGTGTCACTGATGTAATTGTGACGCGCCGTTTGGTTAGTTTGGTTACGTTGCTCTAGCGCATTCGTTGTCATATTTTAAACTTAAAATGGAATAAACACAGCTGAATACTTTTCAAAATGTCACCTAGTCAATTTAGTTTTGAACGTCTGTCACTCAGATAGCAAATATATATATATATATAGCTAGCTAATAGAGAGCAAATAGACTGTCTCTCAGCACCAAAAATCACACATCAAAGTCGACTTGACAAGCTAGCATCGCAATCGCGTTGAAAACTAGCGTGTGGCTACGGTTCATAATCATTAATAAGGCCAGCTATTAGGCAAGGTTGACATGTATGTTAATCCTTGGATCGTATTATACATTCATATTGGATCATATCCTTGCACTTTAATCCAGACCGAGCTGTCAGCATCTTCGGTTTCGGTCAAAGGTTGGAATCTCGTCAGTGTCATCTCGACTGCCTGTATATGGGAATTCTGTCCACTGCTTAGCTCGTAACTGTTACGGCACTGCATCTCCTGTCATCTGTTATTTATGAAAAATCTCTATTTATGGCTTTGGATGGTTTTTTTTTTTGGTGAGAGATGCCTCCCAAAATCCCCCAATCTGCGTCGCTCCAATGATGGGCTGTATTTTGGACAGCTGCCACTGTCATGTTTGTACTGAACCCCCCCCCCCCCATTTCCTCTTTTTTAAACAAATAACACATCATCATAAATCCGAGTAGAGAAGCTTCAGGCTTCTGATGGATGGCAAGATTAAATAAAGAAATAAAGAGATCATTAAATGTTCGGAAAAGCAGCCTGGAGATTTTGAGGGGTTAATAAAAGATGCTGTTAATGGTTGCAGCTGCATATAAACTTAAAGGACAACCGCCGTCACTTTTTTGTTTCCTAACTGACATCAGAAAAACGTTTTATAACATCCAAAATACCCAAAACACGCAATATGCTATTTTTATTCAAATGCAAAACACCAATAAAAATGAGTTAAAGTGTCCCAAATCTGCAAAAAATTGAGTTGCGAATTGGGCATTTTCAGAAAGTCCCGCCTTGCATTGCTGGAGAATCCAAACAATGGCTTCAGATTCGGAGAATATGCTTTCTTGTTACACATCCAGTTATGAATATGATTCAAATAGTTCTGAAGAGGAAAGCATACATGTTTGCAATCGATTAAAGAATTTATTCCGTGCCATTTTGAGGCAACATTGGTGGGAAATGTCTCACCCAAAAAAAGGCAAGAAAATGGCCACCGAGCTGTGAGGAATGAATCAGCCCTTTCCACAGGCTGATAAATTCCTTACACGGAGCTTGGACACCCTCTCCTGGCTCTTTCTGGTGCAACACGAGGTTTTCAGACCAAACAAGCATTGACGTGATGGAAGGACTGCTACAATGTGTCCTTTTTTTCGGTCAGGGGCGTTCCTTCAGTGACGTCACGTACGGACCCGTCACTAACTCAAAAACAAGACTTCCGGAATATTCAGCACGAGTCTTAAAATGTAAAATATAGCTATATGCGGTGGAATATTTGTAAAATACGCTCAGTAGAAGTCTTTTGAAGCCATTTTACAAATTATGGACACAACCTGTCCGGAGACGTTGGTTGTCCTTTAAATTTAACAGGTTGAAATGTGATTCTGAAGAACCACATCCAAAATTACAAGAGGGTGTGCAACCACATTACCTCAGATGTTTTTTTACATTCTTTTGAAGGAAAAAAAAACACTCTTTCACTTCATTTTTGGGTCCAAATTGTTATATAGGTCTCAATGATAGAAGAAAAAAAGTTGAGAAATTATTTATCATGGTCTTTTTCTTTATTTTCCCCTCATAGCTTGTGTTTTTGAAGAAGGGTGTGTAGACTTTTTCAATCAGTTATATCTAAAGAGCCTTGTGTGAAATTATTTGCAAAGCAGAGAACACACCATTTCGAACATTGAGGAGAAGCCAAAAGGCAATGATGGTATGAGTGGCATATGAAATGGATTTCAAAATCTTATTTGAGAAGAGTGACGTACCCCAAATGGTGAAACTTTCATCTCACAGTCATGGCCCAACATATTGAACTTTTTCACATCCATCGTTTCGCTCACTGTTTGCCCCAAAAAGTTAAATAAGTGGGTCTCTTACCAATTACTCGATTGCACTTTTTCTCTAATCACATCTCACAGGAGCTCTGTTGACTTTCAGAATTTCAACGACATCATGTGACCTACCAGTCTGTTTCAAAGTAAAAGTACAAAATATGTATTTAGAAAAACAAAATGCAGATCAGCAAGATTTGCCCAAGTACAAATGTGTTGCTGTCGCGCGTCCACGTAATCCCGCTGACGTGTCACTTCCCGGAGTTCTTAACTCATTCACTGCCATTCAATAAAGCGCTGGTCAGACCTCTGGCAATGTTTTTATCTCCCACGAGGGGGCAGCATTTGCCTTTTAGTTCATGTTAGCGCTTTGCTACAGCTTCAGCTGTTGTTAAAGTGCTATATAAATCAATAGGTATGTATTGTATTTTTTACAGACGCCCCCATTTCAAGTTCAAATAACTACAGACCCATATTACTTAGGAATTAACTATTTTCTTCAGATGAAAAAGAGAGTGTAAGGTTTCTTATGCCTAATTGAATGTTTATGTAGTCCTAAAACTCAATATTATGTGGGTCCTGCAATTTGAGTGACAATGACAAAAACCCTGGCACTGGAGTAGACAAATTTTTGCACATCATATGACAGTGAATGAGTTAAAAGGAACACCTTGTGCTTAACTACCTTTCCTTCATCGATTAATCAGGAAAATTGACAAGTGATTCAGCGCCTCAAGACACGGCGAATCAAAAATCATTTTTCTAAGATAATCAATCAAGTTTTCTTTCTCCACCCCGCTCGTGTGCTTTTTTTTTTTCATGACAAAATGGCTGCTTGCTAAGTAAACCTGCCTCATGCATCCACGGCTAGCGACGCATTTCACAGGAAATGACACACAAATCTCAACCCGGCAGTCTGTCGGCCATTTTGCGAGGATTCAAAGTCAATTTTAGAGACGTTATTTGACAGCGACCACGGTGGCGTTGTGGATGGACTCCATGACGGCAGCCAAGCGGCTGCATAGGTCGTGGGCTTGGTTCACGTGGACTTTAGGGGGGTCTTTGAGGACCACCGTTTCGGCCGAACAGTCCAGAACCCGTGGTAGGAATTCGCCCAGTTTCATCTGCAGCGAATCTGCGTAGAAAAAGGAGATTTGTTAGCAGATAAAAGAACGTGTAGCTGAACATAACTTTACACAATTGTCTGGAATCCATTTTGTACTCTCGATTATTGCTGTGCGTGTTCAATGCTTAACTCATTCGGTGCCGATAAAGTGCTGGTCAGACCTCTCGCAATGTTTTTCCCTTCCACGATGTGGGAGCATTTCCTTTTTGTCCATGTTAGCGCTTTGTTCCAGCTTCAGCTGTTGTTAAAGCGCTATATAAACCTATATGTATGTATTGCATTGTATGTTGGACAGCCGCCCCCATTTCAGGCTGAGATAACTCAAGATATATAATTTAGGAATTAACTCTTGTTTTACTGATGGACTAAGGTTTCTTATGCTGTATTGACTGTTTATATAGTCCCAAAACTCAATATTCTGTGGATCCTGGAATTTAAGTGAAAATGACAAAAACCCTGGCACTGGAGTGGACACATTTTTGCACATTGTCTGGCAGTGAATGAGTCAGATTATTTAATTTAATTATTCATCAAATTATTATTATTTTTTATCAAAGTAGTCATGGTTGTATATGAGACCTCTAGCAATGTTTTTCCCTTCCACGAGGGGGCAGCATTTGCCTAATGTCCATTTCAGTGCTTTGTTACTACTTCAGCTGTTTAAGCAATATATACATCAATATGTATGTATTGTATTTTCTACAGCCGCCCCCATTTCAAGCTCAGATAACTACAGTCCCATATAACTTAAGAATTAACTTTTTTTCTGATGAAAGAAGAGAGTCTAAAATTTCTAAAGCGGAATTGAATGTTTATGTCGTCCTGAAACTCAATATTCTATGGGTCCTGCAATTTAAGTGAAAATGACAAAAACCCTGGCACTGCAGTGGACACATTTTTGCACATCGTTTGGCAGTGTAGGAGTTTTCAAAAATGGCGCTTAAGACATCATTACCGTCCATGTCCTGTCCCAGACAGCAGCACCACTGACTGCGAATGTTCTCCATGGTGTCGCGGTCCTCCTGCGACGGCGGCGTCTCCCGGCTCATCAGATGCAGGCAAGGGATGACCACTTCGTCCATGATGGCCACACCTTCCTCGACTTTGCTCTCTTCGCCGCTGGCGAAGAGCCGCGTCGCGCTTTCGTTCAGGGTCTGCGGGATGGGGGGGGGTTGATTGAGAACCTCTATTAGATATTGTCATCAACTTCCTGTCTCCATATTCCAAAATGCAAACAAATGAGAGGAATGAGCAACCACAAATGCAGCGTCGCTCACCGTGAGACACTTTCTTCGGTAAAGTGCAATCAGAGACGTGTCCACGCCGCGTTTTTCACCCCTAGTTAATAGGGCGGCGTTGGCGTCGTAGGCGTGAGCGAGGTAGGTCAGAGCCTCCCGCATCCTTGGATGTAAAAACAAATTGATCGATAAATAAACTTGTCTTTGTGTTGTCATATTATTTGTTATTTAGTTTTTTAATGTTTTTTTTTTAAATAATAATACATTTTATTTTAAGCGCCTTTCAAAGCTTTCAAGGACACTTTTTTTTTACTTCAAGATGGCTCTGCGAGAGTGGCTGCCTTTCCAGTAGCTCCTGTTTTTTCTTTTTCTACTTCTTTCTTTCCTTTCCTCTTCCTTTCATAACTTTGCTGCGAGATGAATAAAGGTACATCCAACCCAAAAAAAACAAAGAAAAAGACACACATTCTAAAAAGTACTGTGGCAATGATGTGGAAACACTTACTTGCCATGCTGGTAATGTTCCAATCCGGTCAGCAGATAGACAAAAACTGTCTGGAACGTTCTGTAGTCGTCGTGCCACTGCTGTGTAACGACATAGGACAAAATGGGTTCTATTCACTAGCATTATTTATTCATCATCTATTAATATTTGTGTCCAAATTTGAAACCCACCCCCACTCTTAATTCCATAGACGAAACAATGTTACTTCCTGAAATTCAATGAAAGAAATTTGCTAGCAGAGATAAGCTACATTAAAAGTACCATGTACTCATCCATGTCCATGTCTTCTGGCTTGATGAGGCGCAGCTTGGCTCGGGCTTCTTGCATGATGCTGATGGCTCTGCAGGAAAAAACGGAGTCAGTGGATAAAATGATTTTATAATACTTATTTTTTTAATGACTACTTCAAAGTAAATTACAACTTTGGGATGGGGAAATGGTACAAGAGACACAGGAGCCAAGTTTGGCTAGTTATAAATATGAACACTAGATGGCAGTATTTATATACATTTTGCATTGAGTTCAGGTGGTGAATGTTTTTGCTATACAGTAATCCCTCGTTTATCGTGATTAATGCAGACCTGGACGACCTGCAATGGGCGAAAAATCGCGATGTCGCGAACCCAACATGTACTGGTGAATTTACATGTGTATGAGTACAAAATACTATTTATAAGGCCAAATTTAGTGGAGCACAGTACAGGACATGCATAAAGAAGCACAGTTAATGTTTGTAATATAGTACAAAAATCCTAATGCAATGACGTAAACCAGGGGTGTCAACGTCATTTTTTGCCGTGGGCCACATTGTAGTTATGGTTTCCTCTCGAGGGCCGTTATGAATTGGATTGGATCCTTTAGAATGTTTAAATCCCTTCAAATATTACATATAGAGCACACAGCAAATTAATGAATAACTCGTTTTCAAATCTGAAGTCAAGAATAATGACTTTTATTGTGGTTGACATCCAAAAATATAAAATTTTGGCTCAGATTTTAGCAATCATCATTGAATTTAACTAGTTTGATTTGCTTTCGTGGGCCGAAAGAAATGATGTGGCGGGCCGGATTTGGCCCGCGGGCCTTGACTTTGACACCTGTGACGTAAACAGTCCACTATGAAAATACAGTATATACAGTATAATATTTACACGTACACTACTGGATAAGTTAAGTTTCAGAAAGCGTTGAGTCCTGCAGAAGGCATTTAGAGGACAGTAATGCCTCAAAATGGAGGAATAAAAAAAATATATATAACAGTAAATCTAATGACTGCTGTATGTTGTTCTCTGTAACCCACTGTAGTTTTACAATAATAATAATAATAATAATAATAAATTTCATTTGTAAGTGCCTTTCAAAACTTTCAAGGACACTTCACATTACTTACTGTTGCTGCCTTTTGTGGCCTTTTTTTAGGTTAAAAAAATCTGCAATGCATCAAGGGACTTGATAATCGAACTGCAAAGTAGCACGGGATTACTGTAATAAATCCTACATGAGTTATATTTAATAATAATAGTAACATCTGATGTTAATTAAGTAGAATTTTAAAAAGTACAAAAAATGCCAACTATGTGGATGGAAAAGACCAAAAACAAGTCTCATGTCACCTCTCATCGAAGCTGAGGTTGCGATCCGTGAATTGCTTGAGCAGCGTCCTCTCGATGACGCGTTTAGGTGCTTTGTTTTGGAAAAAGTAAACCAAAGCGTGTTGCAGGCGGGCGTCCTCGCGCGGCGTGGTCTCCTCCTGGGAGAGCTCGTATAACCGGGAATACTCCTCGTGGAAGGCCTGGAGGAGGTATTTTGATTTTGAAATCCGGTTTGAAAAGATATGTCTTCAAGGATCAAAAAAGTCCAACCTTGATGAGTCCAGCTTCAGGGCCCTCGGCGTCGAACGCTCGTCTGGCCTTTGCGATGGCGAGAATGATACCCTGCATGGCTGGGGTCAACATCATCTGGTGGGGGTGTGGGTAAAGTGCTGGTCAGACCTCTGGCAATGTTTTTTTTATCTTCCAGGAGGGGGGCAGCATTTGCCTTTTGTCCATGTTAGCACTTTGTTCCAGCTTCAGCTGTTGTTAAAGCGCTATATAAATCAATGTATTGTATTGTATTGTGTACAGCCGCCCCCATTTCAAAGTCAGATAACGCCAGCCCCATGTAAGTTAGGAATTAACACTTTTTTGATGAAAGAGCGTCTAAAGTTCTGTATGCTGCATTGAATGTGTATGTATGCAGTCCTAAAATTCAATATTCTGTGGGTCTTGGAATTTGAGTGACAATGACAAAAACCCTGGCACTGGAGTGGATACATTTTTGCACATCGTCCGGCAGAGAATGAGTTAGTTAAATTATTATCGGGGAGGGGAAATTACCTCTTCATTGTATCCATCAGCATCTGCCCTCACCATGATCCTGCCCACATTGGGGATCTCCACCTCAGACACTTCATTCTCGGCCCGTCGGCGTCTGATGGGAACCTGTTGCTCCCGCTGCTCCTCGCTCCCCCGATCCGCTTCCTCCGAGGAGACCTCGGTGTCACCGTCAGCCGTTTTTTCGACTTCCTCGCCTTGCTCCTCCTTCACATTTGCGTCTTCTTTTTTCAAAGAGAGTTCTGATGGCGATGGGTTACCGCCCAGGGCGACGTCGGGAGGAGGCGTCTGGCAAAGAGCGAACAAATAGGACCATGATTCAGTCAATCGAGAAAATGTAATCACTTCTTTGTAGAATGGGTTGACTGTCAACACGCACGTCAGTCATTTGCCATAAATAGAAAGTCATGTCTATTTTATCACAAAGCTGTCAAACTCATCAAGTGGTTCCAGTAAGTGCGTCAGTAGCACAGACCGGATCTGCATTAGTAGGTCAAGTAGTGTAATGGGACACTGCGGCCAGGAACGTATGACCCATATTTGACAAATCAGCAAGGGAGGATGTAGGAGGGGACCAAACAGGTGCTTTCACGGGGCTTAACCCACCTGACTTTGAGGTTCCTTCTCAGCCGTGGCGGTGTCAGTGCTCTGGTCGGATCCCAGGGTGTCGCTGTTGTCGGGCTGGCCGTCATCTGTCGGGCAGTCGGAATTCTGAGGCAGGGCTGCTACATCGGATTCTTTAAGGAGGGTCAAGAAAGAGACAATTACAGTGATACCTTGGCTTACGAACTTAATTGGTTCCCAGACAGCGTTTAAGGCGAAAAGTGTGTATCCCAATAATTAATTTCCCATAGGAAACCGCTGGGTTAATAGCTTTTTGCATCAAGTGTACAGATGGCTTGTGCGGGTTCTTTGAGGAGCCTGATTGATGGGAATTTTAGCCTTGCAGTCTACAGTCGTCCTTTGAACTATCAAAGTTGAAACGAGTCCAAATTTCACTGTTTTCTATCCATTTTCTCCACTTTGTCGTCTGCCTGTCTCTTTGATGTTTAATCCCCCCCCCCTCACACTGCTGCGTTCTTGACCAATCACGTAGCTTTGACCGAATACTGAGGGGTGGGGATTAGAGGACAAAAACAATCGGCTGCTATTTTCTTGTTAGGAGAACGGGCTCGTTGGCAAATGACACATCACTCATTGTGGCGCTCCGTGTGTATCCCGAAAAATAGTTTGTATGCCAAGGTAAAATGTTCATAAATTTAACGTTCGTAAACCGAAAAGTTCGTAAGCCAAGGGGTTCGTAAACCGAGGTATCACTGGATATTCTTTGTTGAAACTGTGAGGTTTATTTTATGCTATAACAACCATTTTAAAACTCCAATGAGTAAGGAAAAAAAAACCTTCAATTGGGCCTGCAGCGTCAGACTCGGGTTCATTCTGGGCTTCCGCTTGTAGAAGTGAAGCAGCAGCCACTCTGGTTAGCTCCTCAGTCTGCTGGGGCAGCGGCGATGGAGGCTCGACGGGAACTGAAGGCTGAGGAGGATCGTGCTCGGAGGCGGCGTCGGGTGGCTCGGCGGGCGAAAGCACGGACTCGCACTGAGGCGCCGCCGCCGCTTGGCGAAGTTGCTCCTCCCACTCGCTGAGCTCCTGCTGGAACCAGCGGTTGTCTTGGTGCACGTAACGTCTCAGGACAGGTGGCAGCGAGTCCATGCCGTGTAGAACTTGACCGGTCTCGTCATCTGTGTGTTCTGAATGGAAGAGATGTAATCTTGGGCTTTTATTTTGATAATTTTTATCCATTTGACCATTTTCTATTGTCCCTCAAAACAGAAAAAAAAGAACTCATGTTGCCACACAGTACCGGTAATAAGACGTGGTAGCCTGTCATCGATGTACATCAGACAGTAGGCGCTGGCGTTGGTCATTCCGCCAAAAGAGTCGCGCTCCAGCTCCTCCCAGGAGGACTCGGTGATATTGATGTCATTGTATTTCATCCAGCGTCGCTTGGCGTGGTCGTAAATGTACGCCCAATAGTGGCCCGCCGAGGCCTGGCCCTCGTGGACCAGCACGGCGTGAAGTCTGTAGGGTGCCTAGGAGGACATAACAAGAACATATGTCAATAGCAGGAATTAGATGATAGCATCCTTTAAAATAGAGGCTTTGTTTGATACAGATTCATCGCAAAATAACAGTTGAAATATGACTATAAAAATTGATTAAAATGAATAAATACAAATAAAATAAATAACATTAAAATATCCAGAACACAGTTACCATTTTTACAAGTTAATGAAAGAATAAATCGTAATTTTACAAAAAAGAAACACGCGATAAGAACAAGATTATATATAATTGTATTTTTTAAATTGTTTTTTATAATTTTTGAATGGATTGGATTAGCCTAGCCTGTATTAGTCTTGCAGTGGTGAAATTTACATTTACATTTCACAGCAGCAAAGTGATGAAAGGAAGAGGAAAGAAAAGGAAGAAGTAGAAACATAAAACACAGGAGCTGCTGTAAAGGCAGCCACTCTCGCGACGCCATCTTGACGTAAAAACAAATACTAAAATAATGTGACACAACACAAAAGACAGTCGTTCAATTTTAAGCATTTTCTGCACCCTCTTTCTTTTTTGAAGCAGTTCAAGATGAAAGAGGACAGGATCAAACCGTCCTTTTCACCAGTGGATCAGGGACGTCATGGTGCAATGTGCACGTCTGCTACAAGCTAAATGTTGAAAAGCAACACAAAGCTGTAGCATTTATTGACGAACAGAGATAGTCTCAAATCTCCTGTCCCACGCGAATCCGCTTCAATTCCAAGCCAGTTCCAGATAATGTATTTATTATATTATAATTTCTATCGCAATAGTGTCCAAATGTTCACAAAAATCCATTTGGAACTTCGGAAGAAGTCAACTGCAAATTTCCAAGACTATAGTTGACCTCGTATGACAAAGTCACAATTTAGTCGTCATTCTCACCAAAGATAGTTGAAAAAGCATGACAATGAAGGTAAACGGTTCAGTCAACAAAATCTGCAAATATATGAGAAATATGACTTTTTTTTGTTTGTTTTTATGACAGTAAATTGAAAAATGTCTCAATAATTTTCTTCTCACTGGGGACATTGTACCAGAGATCAATTTTCCTCATTTCTAAATGAATACTTGATAGTCACGTGGGCCATGTGCACATTGCACAGCGATGTGTGACCGAGGGACTCAAGGAAATGTTACCTGGCAGAGGCTGTTGTCCGAGTACACCCCCTCCAGCGTCTGATTGAGTTTCTCAATGTTGGCCTTTAATTCTGCGGCAACAAAACAACACCGGCAAGGAGGGATTTACGTCCAACTCTCCAATTACAATATTAAGCGCGAAAACCCCCCCCCCCCTCCCCCTTTACCATTGATGTCGCTCTCCACTTCCGTCCTCCATCGCTGGAGGCAGCCCATAACAAAGTGCAGCTCCTCTTCGGTGATGCTGTGGGGGGCCGGGTGGGGTGAGCAGTCGATAGAGTGTCGGTGCTGGGTGAAGGGCTTGTATATGGGGGTGCGCTGGCAGCTGGACATTAGCCCCTCTGTCTCCTCTGCATCGTTTGATTGACTGGGTAATGAATAATCCAAGCAATTATTCATTTTCTACTTTGCTTTTTAGCACCATGTTAATACAGTGATACCTCGGTTTTCTGTCTTTGGGCAGTAGTTGGGGGACATCGCAGGGCACACTGACTTTTCAAACCACCCTTTGCTTGTTTTAAAATCAGACCCTTCAGGACCAATGCTAGGGTCTTTTTTCATAAAATATTTCTGCATTTGCGCGTGTATACAGTTTATACTGTAAAATAGTCAAAAAAGTGCTTCTTAAAAATAGTTTTCTAAACTTGGAACGGATTAAAATATTTTACACTAATTATAATGGATAGTGCCGTTTCAGTTTTCAAACTTTTTTTTTTTTTGCAGAGTAGATGCATACCTGTCCTCTTGGCTGGCGTTGTCATTGAGTGGGGAGCAAGGACAAGCATGTGAAGTAGAAAGCGGTCGGGCAACTTCAGCAGGGGAAACGGCGGAGTGCTTGGTGGAGCTAAACTCCAACACAAACTGCAGCATGTCAGCCAAAGGGTACTTGTTGGGTCCCGAGCCGTAGTTTTTATAGCTGTCGAGATATGCAAAGTGGTGGCAATTAGTGCTCTCGTCACATGGAGTGAGAGAAGATTGAATATGAGGATCTCGACTGTACCATTCCAGTTTTTGTTGAAGAGTTGCGAGCTGCTCTCTCAGTTTTTTCACTTCTCCTCTCCTCTCGTGTGTACACGTCAGGTTTTTGTGAAGATATCTGTCACATAAATGTTGAGCAAATCATAGCTCCAGAGTGTACATTATCTTTTTTTTTTGTCGTCGGTCTCGTGCAGATGGATATGACGACCATATTTAGAGTATGAGGCGCACCCCCAATGAATGATGCAAGATTTTCCATGTGTAAGGTGCAACGGACTATAAAGCTCACCCTAAATGACTGAAAAAAAGTTCTCCAAATATAATATATAATACAGTGAGACCTCAACTTACAAACACCTCAACTCACAAACTTTTTGTCTTACAAACGTCAAATTTATGAAAATTAAACCTTATAATAAGCACTATTTTCATAATACACACCCACCACGGCTGGCGGAGTGATCTTCGGCGGAAGCACATGACCGAACAGCACCAGAGGTTAAGTTACCAACAGTCCTTATGGAAGGTGACTCTCCTTCCATAAGCCATCAACGACCATCAAAAAGGTCAATAAAACTTTATTTTACAGCACATTTTATTTCTTTAATTACAGTCGTCCTGTAATGCGCCTCTTTTTCCAAACAGCAATTGCCTTTGACCTTCGACCTCCAACGCCATTTCATCAAGCCATAAATAACCATCACAAATGTAAATAAAGTGACTTTATGATACAATGCAGTGTATTTCTTTCATTACAATACAATAGCACATTTATTATACATAGAATAAGGTATGTTGTGTGTAGTTTTAAGGCTTATTTAGTTGAAATGTATATTTTATGGAAACCCGGGAACGGATTATTCCTATTTTAATGGTTTCCTATGGGAAATCTTTTTTTGAGATACACACTTTTCGCCATACACACTGTATGGGAACCAATTAAGTTCGTAAGTTGAGGTCTCACTGTATATAAAAGTTACTTCACATATAAGGAGCATCTACGTATAAAGCGCAAGGTCATCTTTTGAAGAAAATTATAGCTTTTTAGTGCGCCTTATACACCGGAAAATACGATATCTATGTATTTTTTTGCATTTTAAAAGCGGTCACCTGTCCATGTAGATAATTTGTGGAAACTCCAATTTCTTATGTATCTTTTCGGGACGGCCGAGCTGTGTGTTGAACTCAAATCTGGACAGTTCAAAGGTCAGTACGGGTGGCAATTTTTTGAACCATCTCTGCAAAAAAAAAAAAAAAATCAATTTATTTAGTAAGACCTTATTTTGGATGATAACATCTTGAGGTTACAGACCTCTCGACCAGATGGCGCGCTATGTTCTGCATGGAGCGACTCGATCTCCCTTTCCACCATGGCACCTTCTAAGCATTCGTCCAGGTTGTTGAAACCGTTCACTTGCAAAGGGTACTGGCCGAACTGCTCTATGTTACATAAAACTTTACCTAAAACACACACAACGTACTTATTAGTTATCCACATCGGTCGCAACATGACGGTTGAAACTTGCGCTTACCCTCGTGCTTCCTCTCGGTGACAAAAGTGCCATAGAAAAGTTGAACCATGGGGTTGTTTTGTTTGTCTGTTGCGCTGCTGAAAGCAAAATAGATTGGATTTGATGTACCTTTATTCGTCTGGCAGTGGAGAAATATACATTTGCACAGCAGCAAATTTATAAAAGGAAGAGGAAAGGAAAGAAAGAAGTAGAAAATAAAATACAGGAGCTGCTGGATAGGCAGCCACTCTCACAGCGCCATTTTGAAGTAAAAAAAAAAAACAAAAAACTAAATACTGTAGCAAATAACATGACAAGACACATACAGAGAGAGTCATTCATTCTTCAGCACTTGATGTACCCTCTTTGTGACATGAAGCAGTTCTAGATGAAGTATAAATGGGAACATGTATTTTTGGACATCTGGCAATGTTTTTCAAATTTAAATAAAAAAAAAAAAAGGAATACATATAAGAGTTTATGTTTTTCTGGATTGGACTTACTCGTCATTGGCGGCCAATTCAAAGGCGTCTTCTAACCAGTCGAGCAGTTTATGGGAGAACTCGCTCACATCCTGAAAATGATGAAAAAAAAAAATATATTGGCACGGCATCATTTTCATGTTAAGTAACATTCGTGTTATTTCTTGTACCTGTTGCGCTTCGCTGGTACGAAAAGCCTCTCGCAGAAGCTCCACGGCAGCGCAGGGGTCGACGAACCGGCGTGTTGAGCCCACCATGAGGGCGAAAAGGCAGCGCAACTCCTGCATGAAGGCGATGTTCCTCTTGTCCTATCAGAGCAAATTTGCATGTCACCCTATGAAAAGTCTGTCTCGGACGACGATTCTGAAAATACTCACGGCGTGGCTTTTACACCTTTCCAGGATTTGCTCTGACAAACGGTAGTCGAGTACGAGTCTTTTAAAGACGGGCAGGTGGAACAGCGACTGTAACAAAAGACGTATATGAGGATTAGTAATTTTGGCGCGTTTGTTACCTTTTCCAAGCAAAAACCCAGCTCTCATTGAAAAGGCGTTACCTGTTGATTATTTTCTGTTGATAAAACGACTCAGCGAATGTTACAACATATTACAAACAACGTTTAGGATTCCACTTTCCACATCAGAAGTCCTTTGAGCTCTCCATGTGCGTTTCCCGCAAAGGAACAATTAGTGTTATATCTCACGATAATTGAGCACTTAACGTGTCTCCTGATAACATTTGAGTGGGAAATCCAATGGAGCCTGATCTCATCGTTACATTCACCGGTAGCCGCCGGGGAATAACCAAAGTTTAAGAGTGACTCACGTGGTCACTTTGCCTTGAATTTGAGAGCATAATTTCATTTGGAAGATTATATTTACTTACCGCTGTTGAATATACAACATTTGCTCCGATGACAATAAAAAAAAAAAAGTGGAGCATAACATTGTCGTTTAGATATGAATAATCAGATCATACAACCATTACTACTTTGATAAAAACATAATAATTTGATAAAATAATTTGACTCATTCACTGCCAGACAATGTGAAAAATGCGTCCACTCCAGTGCCAGGGTTTTTGTCATTTTCACTCAAATTGCAGGACTCACTAAATGGTGAGTTTTGGGACTAGATAAACATTAAATACAGCATTAAAAACCTTAAACTCTCTTCTTTTCTCAGAAAAAAACAGTTAAATCCTAAATTATATGTCCAAAATAAGATCCAATACATACATATAGATTTATATAGCGATTTAACAACAGCTGAAGCTGTAACAAAGCGCTAACATGGAAAAAAAAGGCACATGCTGCCCCTGGTGGAAGGGAAAAATATCACCAGAGGTCTGACCAGCGCTTTATTGGCATTCCAGCAAAAAAAACAAAACCCGAACAAATTCGGGAATGGCACTCTACTTCATTTTTCAATTTTTTTCAATTCCCGAATAAATTGAGAACACGCAAGCAAGCGTCGACGCCTCACCTGAATGACGGCGCTAAACCAGCAAGTGTTGCCCACGTTGCGAATGCCGACGGGCCAGTCGTCCTTGCGGATCCAATCGGCGGGGTTGCTCATGTCACTCTGGACCGCTTCGCATCTCTTCCTTTTGCTCCTTGCCGAGTTCTCCTCGGCGCTCGCTTCCAGTGCCCTGACGAGGCATCGGCACAGCCGTTACGATTGACAGGTGGAGCGACTTCACGTAAGAGTTGCGCTTGGCAATTCCAGAGCTTGTCGATTTGTAGTTTGTTTTTGGTACGATATGTTACGCTAGTTGTACAAACTGTTTTAATCATGCTAGTCACAGAAAGGTGTTTTGTTATCCTATCCTCTGTAAATAAAATCGCTAAGCTTCACAGTAGAGGGCTAAGTACGGAAGAGTATTAGGGCCAGGTTGAAATATATTTTATTAGAGATGGGGTATTATTCTGAGAAGTCACATTTACATACACATTTAAAGTCACAAATTTGCTAGATTTAAAGTCACGAATTCGCTAGATTCAAACTTGCAAATTTGCTCGATTTAAAGTCACAAATTTGCTAGATTCAAACTCACAAATTTGCTAAATTTAAAGTCACAAATTTGCTCGATTTAAAGTCACAAATTTGCTAGATTCAAGGTTACAAATTTGCTCGATTTAAAGTCAGAAATTTGCTAGATTCAAACTCGCAAATTTGCTAGATTTAAAGTCACAAATTTGCTCGATTTAAAGTCACAAACCTGCTAGATTAAAAGTCATAAATTTGCTCGATTTAAAGTCACAAATTTGCTAGATTTAAGGTTACAAATTTGCTAGATTTAAAGTCACAAATTTGCTAGATTCAAACTCGCAAATTTGCTAGATTGAGTCACAAATTTGCCCGATTTAAAGTCACAAACCTGCTAGATTTAAAGTCACAAATTTACTAGATTTAAAGTCACAAATTTGCTAGATTTAAAGTCACAAATTTGCTAGATTGAAACTCGCAAATTTGCTAGATTTAAAGTCACAAATTTGCTCGAATTAAAGTAACAAATTTGCTAGATTTGAAGTCACAAATTTGTTAGATTTAAAGTCACAAATTTGCTAGATTCAAACTCGCATATTTGCTTGACTTAAAGTCACAAATTTGCTAGACTTAAACGTGAAAAAAATAAAACTTTTGGAGTTTGAGATACATCATTCAGTCGTGCGGTGGGTTAGCAGCGTAATGCTCTTTCGTAGCTGACGGATCCGGTAAATCTAGCAAATTTGTGACTTTGAATCTAGCAAATTTATGACTTTAAATCTAGCAAATTTGCGAGTTTGAATCCAGCAAATGTGTGACTTTATTTTTTCAGAATAATACCCCATCTCCCAAAAATATACATTTCAACCTGGCCCTAATGCTCTTCCGTAGCTAAGAGACAGTATTTTGGGTGAATAAACAAAAAAAAGTGTCTGGAAAGCAAAAAAGATGATACCGATGGAATTCTCTCTCCTCCTCCTGGACCTTGTGGGACTCCTGCAAGCTCAGTTCGATAGCCGTTTGGAGCTCATCTTGTGCGGCTGAAAAGAGAAAACCTTCTGAATCAATATTTGGCAGTTTGTCTTCATTTCGCGGGATTCACAATGGAATATGACAATAGTCACAAGTAATCGATTTGTGGAGAAATAAAATAATAGATCCAAACTAAAATATAGTAAAAGTTTCATTATTTGTACCCTTCTGACCCTCCACGGGAATTCCAGATTTTTGTGGTTCTCCAGCATTCTGTGCCTCCACATGCAGACTTGTCAGCAGTCCGACAGCATTTCCGATGTCACCTCGACTGGCCTTCATGAGAGCAGGGATATAAAGCAGGAATAGATAAAAGGGCACATAGATTCATATTAACTCATTCGCTGTGCAAAAAAGTGTCCACTTCAGTGCCAGGGTTTTTGGCATTGTCACTTCAATTCCAGGACTCACAGAATATTGCGTTTTAGGACTACATAAACATTAAATGCAATGTAAGAAACCTTAGACTGTCTTCTTTAATTAGAAAAAAAAAGAGTTAATTCCTAAATTATACAGGTCTGGAGTTATATGACCTTGAAATGGGGCGGCTGTTCAAAATCAATACAATACATACATATTGATTTATATAGCGCTTCAACAACAGCTGAAGTTGTAACAAAAGGCAAATGCTGCCCCCTCGTGGGAGGGAAAAACATTGCCAGAGGTCTGACCAGCGCTATATCGCACCCCGAAAAAAAAAACAGAACCCGAAAAAAATCGGGAATGGCGCTCCACGTCATGCTTTTCAATTCCCGAATACATTCAGGAACGGCAGTGAATGAGTTAAAAAAAAACACGAAAGACTACATAAAATGTTCTTTTGTCTTACTTTTAACGCTCTGCAGAGAATCTGTGGATCCTGGATGCCGCTGATCTCCCTCAGCTGGTTGATCAGTATCTCAGTCTGCTGATTGAACAAAGCAATAGATGGACTTGAGTCGGACGTAGAACGTATGAAGTGTAAAAATCATATTTTTATCAAATCATAATATATTTTGTCAGGTGTTCTTGGCAGGTTAAGAGACAACCCAAACTGTGTGCAACAAAGTCACCTCAAAATACTTTTGTGTACAGCCATCATGTACTTATTAACACACGTAAAATGGCAACGTAGCAAATGATTCAAAATAACAATGGATTTCTCCTCCAGGTGTCTTTTGGCTGTCCCACACAAACAGACGAAAGCATGTTTTCGTTTCATTCCACCATGATGTCCCAGATCCACTGGTGTAAAAATGCTTTGATCCTCTCCTCTTTCAGCCAGAACTGCTTCATGTAACAAGTAGGTTGCAGAAAGTGCTGAAGAATGAATGACTCTCTGTGTCTTTGTGTTGTCATACTATGTTATTATTTTCTGTTTTGAAATGTAAATTTCTCCACTCGCGAGACTAATAGAGGCAAATCCAAACAACAAATGCCCAAAATGCCAACCTGTCATTGTCATAGCCAAGACGGTGACTGAATCAAGTCTTTGTCCCAAGTGTCAGATGACGCGTCGATAAAGTGGAGGAAACAGATTCGGACCCATGACTTCAGTCATTCCTTATCGCTGATGACATGTTTAAAAGGAACTTCATCCAAATACTGACATTACTTTGCATGTGAAAGAGTACAAACAAACTGTCAGGCGTATTTTCACCTTGTGGATACATAAAGCATTTAAATATGAACGAGAGCCCGTTGAGTGAAATGTGCTATATAAAGATTGTCGCTACAACAGCAGGTGGATGTATCTCTCTCTCTCTCTCTCACACACACACAGAAAGCAAAGTGCAGGGGGCCCAGACTTATATGGCATCCAAGGTATATTTGAGACCCACTTGGTTAGCCTCTATTTTAAGATGCTGACATGGACAGGACAGGCTTCTGTTTATCATTCAGCTCGGCATGCCTGCGGACTCCCATCACAAAGCCACTGTGACTCTTTTGCCTCCCTGTCTACGCTCACATAGACACACACAGCCAAATAAATGTACAAATGTTTTACAAAAATATTGTTAGAGACCTCATTCAATGTTTGTTTGTTTTTTTTTTGGGGGGGGGCGGTCATTCGTTGGTTAATTTCTGGACAAGTTAGATGGATTTAACTGGAAAATGATTAGCTTTCTTGTTAAATTTACTATTCAATCACTAAAATAGGTGGAAAATGCAGTAACTTAATGAAATGAACGTCTACTTGAAACCACGTCGTACTTTTAACAATGTTCTTAGTTTGTTAGGGGGCCACGGTGACTCTTCCCCCCGTCTACGCACACATACACAGCCAAATAAATTTACAAATGTTTTTCAAAAAATATTGTTTGATACCTCATTCAATGTTTTTCTTCGGGGGGGGGGGGGGTGTCATTCGTTGGTTAATTTCTGGACAAGTTAGATGGATTTAACTGGAAAATGATTAGCTTTCTTGTTAAATTTACTACATTCAATCACTAAAATAGGTGGAAAATGCAGTAACTTAATGAAATGAACGTCTACTTGAAACCACGTCGTACTTTTAACAATGTTGTTAGTTTGTTAGGGGCTTTCGTGCTAACATGTCACTCGTGTTAATTACACTCCCCGTCGTCTTTTTTTTGCGCTCACCGAGTTGGCTGAGTTTTCTCCATTTTCGCTCTCTTCGGCTCGCATTGCAAAACGAAAAATAAATTTCTTCCCGTTTTCAAAATTTCGGCCTCCCCGAGAGAGCGGTGTCACTGCTAGGCCATCTGTCGAACGCAGAGAGCTCAGAGCAGCGCGCGCGTGCTCGGCTAGACAGCGTGCGACGTGCGCGCCCCCGAGACGACGTCGCCGTGATTGATCGTTGTTGTTGGGCACCGCCCACGAAGATTTTTCCTGTTTTTAACGATTTATAAAAAATACAACTACGTATATAATAATAATAATAATAATAATAATAATAACAATAATAATAATAATAAAAAAAAAGAAGAATGAGAATAAGAATACATTTCATTTATAAGCGACTTACAAAACTCTCCAGTCACAGGATATTTTTTCTGCAGGTGAGCAGCGGAAGCCACACGCGCCAGCGTTCACTCAAGCCGGAAGTAATCCAAATAGATAGAAAGCTAGCTAGCTAGCTAGCTAGCTAATAGATATAGTAATAATAATACATTTCATTTATAAGCGCCTTTAAAAACTCTCAAGGACACTTTACAGTCACAGGATATTTTTTCTGCGGGTGAGCAGCGGCAGCCACACGCGCCAGCGTTCACTCAAAACGGAAGTAACTCAAATAGATAGAAAGCTAGCTATCTAGCTAATAGATACAATAATAATAATAGTACAATGCATCCTAATTTAGTTTTGTCGAGTAATGTAACAAGTATACTCTGGTTTTAATAATATCACTAAAAAACAAAGCAAAAAACCCAAGAAACACATTTTTATTCACTTCATGTTTGTGATCATCTGTGATGGAACCTCAGAGGAGCTTTTCCATGCGTTCCATCTTTCAATGGAGGGTATCAGCTTACTCGCTTCAGTGAAGATCAATATCAACGTAAGTAAAAAAAAAAAAAAAAATGGCAACAGTAGCCCGGTCTGTGTTGTGGCTCTTCACTCCGTATCACCGAAGCTCCTATTTGACGTAAGAGAGGATACGGGTGTATTTTTTTTTTAAAAAAGGGTGAAAAAAAAGACAGAAAATGAAGAATTTCAGCTGGATGGCTGTCATTTGGTTTCTATTGTTGTCAGGTAAGATTCTATTTTTTTTAATTTATTATTATGATTCTAGCTATTAAAATACACTACTTAGTAGCTGCTATTTTGCATTATTATATTGCATTTTCTGTGTAGCTCTCTCTCTTGTTTCTATGTAAATTGTATTTTATTTATTGCATTCTATTTGTGATTGTATTGTATTTATTATAGTACCTATGCTTGTCTGTGACTGTAAAGTGTCCTTGAGAGCTTTGAAAGGCGCTTAAAATGTAATGTATTATTATTTTAACTGGAATATTACAGTGTAATTCATTCATGTACCTTGTAGGCCACCTGGCTGAAAGTGTTCCGGAGAAGCCGAAAAGATCGGCGCTGAATCAGCTGACAAGAACGTTACTGAGGAAATATGACTGCGGAGTTCGTCCCGTTCGCAACTGGAGCAGCGCCACCACCGTCTTTGTGGACTTTATATTGCAGTCGGTCCTTGACGTGGTAAATATGAAGTTTTTCCAAGCATGTCAAGACGTGATTGTCCACACTGGTCGATCCCATGTAGACGACGAGCTAAGTTGTGATTTCAGAGGCATTTGTCTTTCAAATTGTCCAGTGTCTTCTTCAAAAAATGTTATGCCTCTGTTTTAGGATTCAAAAACCCAGAGTATTACCACAAGTATTTGGTACAGACAGGTAAGGCTCAGAACTTCAAGTACACTGATACCTTGGCTTAAGAACTTAATTGGTTCCCAGACAGAGTGTGTAAGGCGGAAAGTGTGTATCCCAAAAAATAATTTCACATAGGAAACCATTAAAATGAGAATAATCCGTTCCCAGGTCCCCATAAAACATAAATTTCTACTTTTCGAAGCCTTACAACTACACAAAATATACCTTATTTTATGTATAATAAATGTGCTATGGTATTATAATGAAATAAATAAACTGTACAGTATAATAAAGTGGTTTTATTGACCTTTGTGATGGTCGATGGCTTGATGGAATGGAGTGGCCGGTTTCATCAGCATTAAACACTTGATGCGGAACGTAACCTTCTTCTTTCACCATCTTGAGGAATGACCTTTTTCCTCATTAATTGTGTTCTGTTTAGCTGGGTTGATAACTTTGTATCAAGTGCACAGATGGCTTGTGCGGGTTATTTGTGGAGCGTGATTGATGGGATATTTTAACCTTCCAGTCTACAATCTGCTTTTGAACTATCAAAGTTGAAACGAGTCCAAATGTCACTGTTTTCTATCTATCTTCTCACCATTTAACTTTTGTTTTTTTTCACTTTTGTTTTTTTTGTTTCAAGCTCTGTCGTCTCCCTTTCGTGTGTGTGTGTGTTTCTCACTCTCTCTCTCTGTCGTCTGCCAGTTGTTTAACCCCCCACCCCCTCACTGCTGCGTTCTTGACCAATCATGTGGCTTTAACCGAATTTTCTTGTTACGAGAACGGGCATGTTCACGAATGACACATCACTCATTGTGGCAGCTCCGTGTGTATCCCAAAAATAGTTTGTATGCCAAGGTAAAATTTTCATACATGTAACATTCGTAAACCGAAAAGTTCGTAAGCCAAGGGGTTCGTAAACCGAGGTATCACTGTACTGTAAAATAAATGAGAGTGTTTAGTTCAATTCTCATCGTGGTTTCTTTAGATATGGACCGACGAGTTTCTGGTTTGGGACCCGGAGCAATTCGATGGCATCAATGAGATTTCACTGTCATCTGACGCCATCTGGGTACCTGATATTATCGTCAATGAATTGTACGTCAATCCCAATCCCTGTACGGCATTATGAAATGACCATTTGGCCTAGCGTTAGCCTCTCACCTAGCTTCTTTTCCGGCTTTCAATCCAGCGTGGATGAGGGGAGGTCGCCGGCCATCCCGTACGTCTACGTCAACTCGTCGGGTTGCGTGAAGAACTATCGGCCCATGCAGGTGGCCTTGGCCTGCAGCCTAGAAATGTACGCCTTTCCTTTTGATAAGCAGAACTGCAGCCTCACCTTCCGAAGTTGGCTCCACTCAGGTGGGCGTTCTTTCCCTTTAAGGCACCTGAGCTAAAGTCGTCCGAAATCCAGAGGAAATGTTAACTCATTCGGTGCCATTCCCGAATTTATTCGGGAACTGAAGTGTGACGTGGAACGCCATTCCCAAATTTGTTCGGGTTTTGTTTTTTCTTGCGGGGTTGCTGATAAAGCGCTGCTCAGACCTCTGGCAATATTTTTTCCCTTCCATGAGAGGGCAGCTTTTACCTTTTGTACAGCCGCCCCCACTTTCAATGCAGATAACTCTACAACTAAATACTCCTTTCTTCTTTTCCTTTCGGCTTTTCCCCTCAGCGAATCAATGTCGTCCATCTATCCCGGTTTTGTGCATCCTCTTCTCTCACACCAGCTACCTTCATGTCCTCTTTGACCACATCCATAAACCTCCTCTTCGGTCTTCCTCTCGGTCTCTCCGAACTCTACAACTAAATACTGTAAGCTCGAAATAAACCGATAAAGCGCTGGTCAGACCTCTGGCCATGTTTTTTCCCTTCCACGAAGGAGCAGCACTTACCTTTTGTACAGCCTTTCCCACTTTCAATGCAGATAACTCTACAACAAAATACTGAAAGCTCAAAATAAACCGATAAAGCGCTGGTCAGACCTCTGGCCATGTTTTTTCCGGTCCACAAGAGGGCAGTATTTAACTTTTGTCCATGTTAGTGCTTTGTTACAGCTTTAGCTGTTGTTAAAGCGCTATATCAAACAATATGTATAGATTGTAATTTCTACATCCGCCCCCATTTCAAGCTTTGATAACTCCAGATCCATATAACTTAGGAATTAACTGTTTTTTTTTCTATTTTTTCTATGAAAGAAGAGAGTCTAAGATTTTTAACGCTGTATTAAATGTTTATGTAGTCCTAAAACGCAGTATTCTGTGGGTCGAGCAATTTGAGTGAAAATGACAAAAACCCTGGCACTGCAGTGGACACATTTCTGCACATCGTCTGGCAGTTAATGAATTAGTATGATGGCAATAAGTCGAGAGCAGGCTTGTGATGCGGGCGTCGGTATTGCTATATTGCAATCACCGATGTAAAGTCACACATTTTTTTCGATTTTGTTGAAATGGTTGGTGGAAATAAGTAACTTGCGTGAAAGCCAACTTTCTTCGGGAATTATTATTTTTTAAATTATTTATTACAATTATTTTTTTCCAGTGTTTGAATAATAGTCTATTGTCCACTATTTCATCTTCACCGTCCATTGCCTCTTCTTCTTCTTCTTTAGTGAAAGAAATCGACTTGGCTCTATGGCGTAGCGCAGAGGCCATCGCTAACGACCAGAGGGAGTTCATGAATGACGGCGAGTGGGAACTACTATCCATTCCGTCGCGCTACTGGCGCCTCCGGCAGGATGACGCAGACTACGCCCACGTCTGTTTCAACGTACGTCAAGTTTGAAATGATTGTTTTAAATCTCTTCTAATGCTTATGAGGTGTCAGGATGGTGGAAGAACCGTTAAAGTGTAAAACGAGTGGCTGCGAACTTCATGGATAGGTCGAACGCGCTAAATGCTAAATGATGAGGCTCGGGTTGTTTTGTGGCTGGCGAGAAGAAGAGAGGCTCTGATAGACAGGGAAAGGGCGAATGACCATAATGAGACTGTCTCAGTGGCTGACTGATCAATGGACGTCTTGTTAGCGGGGAGGCAAATGGCCCCATAGCCCTTTTGCAGGTGGAACGGCTGGGATGGTTGCTATTCATGCTGCTCAAAAGGAGCCCAGGGCTGTTTGATGAAGGCGGACTTCATGGATCACTGAGCTTTTAATACAGAACTTCAAAAAAAAAAAAAAAAAAAAGTCATCCATTTTGATACAGTATCATCATTAAATGATGGTATTGCTGCATGACCTTTCCATTAAACACATTTAGCATGCGACACTGCACAGCTCCGATGGATCACATTACAGATTGGTGCTTGATGGATCTTTTATTAAATAAGATCAAATTTGAGTCAATAAATCCGCTTTTTTTTAAAAAGACTTTTTTTTTCATATCATTGCATCTAAAATATGTTTTGTTGAAACATCGTGTCGATTAAAAATGGGGTGGAGCGAAGCTGTTCAAACGATGAATCAACGTTGAAGCATTTTAACTCATTCACTGCCAGAAACGTGCAAAAATGTGTCCACTCCAGTGCCAGGGCTTTTGTCATTTTCACTCAAATTCCAGGACCCACAGAATATTGAGTTTTAGAACTACATAAACATTCAATGCAGCATAAGAAACCTTAGACTCTCTTCTTTCATTGGAAAAAAAGAGTTAATTCCTAAATTAGATGGGACTGGAGTTATATGAGCCTGAAATGAGGGCAGCTGTCCAAAATACAAATACATATTGGTTTATACAGCGCTTTAACGACAGCTGAAGCTGGAACAAAGCGCTAACATAGAAAAAAAATGTCAAATTCCTAATTTATATGGGTCTGGAGTTATCTGAGCTTGAAATGGGGGAGGCTGTACAAAATAATACATATTGATTGATATCGCATTTTAACAACAGCTGAAGCTGTAACAAAAGGCAAATGCTGCCCCCTCATGGAAGGGGAAAAACGTTGCCAGAGGTCTGGCCAGCACGTTATTGGCACCCAAGCAAGAAAAAAAACCTAATTTGATAAAGGCGCTTTACGTCATATTTTCAATTCCCGAATAAATTCGTGAATGGCAGTGAATGAGTGAAGCGCGGTTTCCAAATGAGCGATTGACATCTTAACGCGTGGTGCCGTCACTCAAACAGCCTCGCACAATGTTTTTCCCCGCTATGGCGGCCATTAGCGGACAAAAAAAAAAAACATTTACTTGCACCAAAAAAAACCTTTCATGTCACTTTTCGTGGCTCTAATAAGTGTCACGGGCGCCGTCAAAAAAATCCCCCGGATAAGACGACTTCTTCTTTGGTTTCAGATGTTGATCCGACGGCGCCCTCTGCTGTACGTGGTTGGCCTTCTCATCCCTAGCATCTTCCTCATGATCGTGGATGTGATGAGCTTCTACCTTCCCGTAAGCAGCGGCACCCGCATCGGCTTCAAAATCAGTACGCTGCTGGGTTACACCCTCTTCAGAGTCAACCTGACGGACGAGCTGCCCGCCACTGCCGTGACGACCCCGCTCATAGGTAGGAAAATGATTACCGTATTTTCTGCAGCATAAGGCGGACCTATAATAATAATAATAATAATAATAATAATAGTCATTCATTTAAAGCGCGGCTTATAATGCGGTGCACCTGATGTATGGAAAAGGTTTTAAAATATGTCATTCATTGAAGGTGCGCCTTATAATGCGGTGCACCTTATGTATGGATTTTTTTTAAATACAGTAAAGTCTCGTTATATCGATATTCAAGGGAGTCCGAAAAAATACCGATATAACCGGGACTATCGATATATCCGACCCTGTTTGCATGTAATTTTCTCCGTGCGTGCATAGAAATAGTATCGATATAACCGGGACTATCGATATATCCGATATCGATATAACGAGACTTTACTGTATGTCATTCATTGAAGGTACACCTTATAATGCGGTGTGCCTCGTGTATGGAAAAGGTTTTTAATTGTGTCATTTGTTGAAGGTGTGCCTTATAATGCGGTGCGCCTTATGTATGTAAAATGTTTTAAAATATGTCATTCATTGAAGGTTCGCCCTATAATGCCTTATGTATGGAAACAGTTTTCAAATATCTCATTCGTTGAAGGTGCGCCTTATAATGCGGTGCACCTTATGCATGGAAAATGTTTTTAAGTGTTATTCGTTGAAGGTGCGCCTTATATTCCAGAAAATGCGGTACAGTACTTTGTGCTTTCTAAGTTGTTTATCGCACTAACCTAACGTTTAAAAAAAATCTGATCATAATAAAAGGTGTGTTCTTCGTGGTGTGTATGGCGCTACTCATGCTCAGCCTGATCAAGTCCATCCTGGTGGTCAAACTGCTTCACCACAGCAAAAAGGAGGTCCGGGAAATGTCCGTTTCGGCCTGCCTGTTGGACAAGTACGATAGGTCGAACGCGCTAAATGCTAAATGATGAGGCTCGGGTTGTTTTGTGGCTGGCGAGAAGAAGAGAGGCTCTGATAGACAGGGAAAGGGCGAATGACCATAATGAGACTGTCTCAGTGGCTGACTGATCAATGGACGTCTTGTTAGCGGGGAGGCAAATGGCCCCATAGCCCTTTTGCAGGTGGAACGGCTGGGATGGTTGCTATTCATGCTGCTCAAAAGGAGCCCAGGGCTGTTTGATGAAGGCGGACTTCATGGATCACTGAGCATTTAATACAGAACTTCAAAAAAACAAGTCATCCATTTTGATACAGTATCATCATTAAAATGATGGTATTGCTGCATGACCTTTCCATTAAACACATTTAGCATGCGACACTGCACAGCTCCAATGGATCACATTACAGATTGGTGCTTGATGGATCTTTCATTAAATAAGATCAAATTTGAGTCAATAAATCCGCTTTTTTTTTAAAAAGACTTTTTTTTCTCCATATCATTGCATCTAAAATATGTTTTGTTGAAACATCGTGTCGATTAAAAATGGGGTGGAGCGAAGCTGGTCAAACGCTGAATCAACGTTGAAGCATTTTAACTCATTCACTGCCAGAAACGTGCAAAAATGTGTCCACTCCAGTGCCAGGGCTTTTGTCATTGTCACTCAAATTCCAGGACCCACAGAATATTGAGTTTTAGAACTACATAAACATTCAATGCAGCATAAGAAACCTTAGACTCTCTTCTTTCATTGGAAAAAAAGAGTTAATTCCTAAATTAGATGGGACTGGAGTTATATGAGCCTGAAATGAGGGCGGCTGTCCAAAATACAAATACATATTGGTTTATACAGCGCTTTAACGACAGCTGAAGCTGGAACAAAGCGCTAACATAGAAAAAAAATGTCAAATTCCTAATTTATATGGGTCTGGAGTTATCTGAGCTTGAAATGGGGGAGGCTGTACAAAATAATACATATTGATTGATATCGCATTTTAACAACAGCTGAAGCTGTAACAAAAGGCAAATGCTGCCCCCTCATGGAAGGGAAAAACGTTGCCAGAGGTCTGGCCAGCACGTTATTGGCACCCAAGCAAGAAAAAAAACCTAATTTGATAAAGGCGCTTTACGTCATATTTTCAATTCCCGAATAAATTCGTGAATGGCAGTGAATGAGTGAAGCGCGGTTTCCAAATGAGCGATTGACATCTTAACGCGTGGTGCCGTCACTCAAACAGCCTCGCACAATGTTTTTCCCCGCTATGGCGGCCATTAGCGGACAAAAAAAAAACATTTACTTGCACCAAAAAAAACCTTTCATGTCACTTTTCGTGGCTCTAATAAGTGTCACGGGCGCCGTCAAAAAAATCCCCCGGATAAGACGACTTCTTCTTTGGTTTCAGATGTTGATCCGACGGCGCCCTCTGCTGTACGTGGTTGGCCTTCTCATCCCTAGCATCTTCCTCATGATCGTGGATGTGATGAGCTTCTACCTTCCCGTAAGCAGCGGCACCCGCATCGGCTTCAAAATCAGTACGCTGCTGGGTTACACCCTCTTCAGAGTCAACCTGACGGACGAGCTGCCCGCCACTGCCGTGACGACCCCGCTCATAGGTAGGAAAATGATTACCGTATTTTCTGCAGCATAAGGCGGACCTATAATAATAATAATAATAATAATAATAATAATAATAGTCATTCATTTAAAGCGCGGCTTATAATGCGGTGCACCTGATGTATGGAAAAGGTTTTAAAATATGTCATTCATTGAAGGTGCGCCTTATAATGCGGTGCACCTTATGTATGGATTTTTTTTAAATACAGTAAAGTCTCGTTATATCGATATTCAAGGGAGTCCGAAAAAATACCGATATAACCGGGACTATCGATATATCCGACCCTGTTTGCATGTAATTTTCTCCGTGCGTGCATAGAAATAGTATCGATATAACCGGGACTATCGATATATCCGATATCGATATAACGAGACTTTACTGTATGTCATTCATTGAAGGTACACCTTATAATGCGGTGTGCCTCGTGTATGGAAAAGGTTTTTAATTTTGTCATTTGTTGAAGGTGCGCCTTATAATGCGGTGCGCCTTATGTATGTAAAATGTTTTAAA
The DNA here is from genome assembly GCF_051943395.1 of Hippocampus bargibanti. Lineage (NCBI taxonomy): Eukaryota > Metazoa > Chordata > Actinopteri > Syngnathiformes > Syngnathidae > Hippocampus > Hippocampus bargibanti. The sequence continues at coordinate 14,693,334 of NC_142749.1, forward strand.
ATATGTCATTCATTGAAGGTTCGCCCTATAATGCCTTATGTATGGAAACAGTTTTCAAATATCCCATTCGTTGAAGGTGCGCCTTTATAATGCGGTGCACCTTATGCATGGAAAATGTTTTTAAATGTTATTCGTTGAAGGTGCGCCTTATATTCCAGAAAATACGGTACAGTACTTTGTGCTTTCTAAGTTGTTTATCGCACTAACCTAACGTTAAAAAAAAAATCTGATCATGATAAAAGGTGTGTTCTTCGTGGTGTGTATGGCGCTACTCATGCTCAGCCTGATCAAGTCCATCTTGGTGGTCAAACTGCTTCACCACAGCAAAAAGGAGGTCCGGGAAATGTCCGTTTCGGCCTGCCTGTTGGACAAGTACGGTCCGTCGGAGAGCACCGTGACCTCCACAAGAACCCTCAACCATTCTGAAGGTAATTTTGAGGGAAAAGATTTCCAGGTTGAATTTTGTGGCTTGTTTAAAATACAAGCTGGGGGTTGCTCCACTTTGATTCGCTTCCTAGATTTCGAGTTCGAGGCTTCACCGGAAGATGACCCGGAATCGCTGATCGGTATTCGGGAAAATCCTTCCAGCCTGGAGTGGCTCCTGAGGGAGCTGGTTTCCATCCGTCTGGCCTTTTCCCAGGAGGATTCGGAGTCTGCGGCTCAGGCTGAATGGTTGGCACTCTGCTCAAAGCTCGACTGCTTCCTCTTCCGCCTCTACCTGATTGTTCTGGTTGTGTATGCCGGGACGCTGGTGTTGTTCTGGGCCAGCTGGAGCTTCGCCTGATGACACACTGGGTTGCCTTTGCTGTTCCGTAACACTCTTGTCGTTTGCTATTTGTGTGAGATTCTTCATGCTACAAAAATATCCGACTTCGATATAGCGTTTGGAATAATAAATAATAATAAAAAGTCCAAATCCAGATTTTTTTTTAACTCATTCACTGCCATTCCCGAATCTAGTCGGGAATTGAAAAGCATGACGTCGAACGCCATTTCCGAATTTGTTTTTTTTTTTTTTTTTTTTGCGAGGGGCGCCGATAAAGCGCTGGCCTTGGCCTCTGGCAATGTTTTTTCCCTTCCAAAAAAGGGCAACATTTCCCTTTTTTTCCATTTTAGCACTTTGTTCAAGCTTCAGCTGTTTTTAAAGCGTTTTAGGAACTGTCGCTGCTTGGAATTGAAGCGAATTTACATGGGACATGAGATGTAAAACATTCTTTTCGTCAATGGATGCTACAGCTTCGTGTTTGCTTTCAAAACTGAGCTTGTAGCAGATGTGCACATTCCACCATGATGTTCCTGATCCACTGGTGAAAAGGAGGCTTTGATCCTCTCCTCTTTCATCTAGAACTGCTTCATGTGACAAAGATTGTGCAGAAAGTGTTTAAGATTGAATGACTGTCTGTGTCCTTTGTGTGACAGTAGTCTTTTTTTACTTCAAGATGGCGCCGCGTGAGTGGCTGCCTTCACAGCAGTTCCTGTATTTTGTTTTTCTACTTCTTCCTTTCCATTCCTCTTCCTTCCATAACTTTGCTGCTGTGAAATGTAAATCCACTGTCAGACAAATAAAGGCTCATCTAATCTAATATTACTCCAGACCCATATAACTGTTGCATTGTATTTTGGACAGCCGCCCTAATTTTAAGCTCATATAACTCCAGACCCATATAATTTAGGAATTAACTATTTTTTTTTTATGAAAGAAAATCTCTAAGGTGTCTTATGCTGTATTAAATGTTTATGTGTTCCTAAAACTCAATATTCTGTGGGTCCTGCAATTTGAGTGACAATGACAAAAACCCTGGCACTGGAGTGGCCACATTTTTGCACATCGTCTGGCGGTGAATGAGTTAATGTCTACTTATCGCAATAAGTGTAAAGAACAGAATCATCTGGAACATTTGCTTCATTTTGTTCTCCACGTAAGATCGTCAAACTAGCTTATAACCTGCATGAGTATCGGACTATTTTTGTGTTTAGCAAATAAAACATGACTGTCATTGTCAATTTGCTAATTGTGTTTCCTTGTACTCTTCGGCGAAATTCAACAACAAAGCGCGGAAAACCGAGGGGCAAAAATAATGATTTCCCAACAGTTGGAAATGTAATTAGTGATACGACATAATGAGACGACACTAGGGAGAGAGGTGGGGATTAAACAGAGCGGCGCTCTGATCGCGCGTTTGCTACTTTCATCCCCGCCGTCACAAAACAGATCAATAAAACCCATTCGGAGCTCGGCGACTGCTGCGTCTCTACTCCCCAGTGGCTTCCCTAATAGTCTGAATGCGAATATGAAAAGTGCACCGTAGAAAGAAGCCACCAGTGGAAGGGTCTATATTAATGCAATTTTCGCACTCATCTCATCTGAAAGTGGATCGGGTTACATGATGATTCCGGAGCCGGTCTCAAAGTATGTCTGTGTGAGGTCATTGATTTTAAATCAATGCAGATTAGATGGGTTGAAATTATGAATTTATGAAACTAATTAATCTCTCACTGGCTTAATGTATGTACAGTGAAACCTCGGTTTACGAACCCCTTGGCTTATGAACTTTTCGATGTACAAACTTTACATTTATGAAAATGTAACCTTGGCATATGAACTTTACCTTGGCATACAAACTTTTTTCATACACAGCGCTGCTTCAATGAGTGATTTGTCGTTCGCGAACGAGCCCGTTCTTCTAACAAGAAAATGGCACCACCTTTAATGGCAAACATTAAAGAGACAGGCAGACGACAGTCAGAGAGTTTTAACTTTGAGAGTACAGAGTGTAGACTGCAAGGTTAAAATATCCCATTAATCAGGCTCCACAAACAATCCGCACAAGCCTTCTGTACACTTGATGCAAAAAGCTATCAACCCAGCTAAACAGAACAATTGTTGAGGAACTAGATACAATTATCGCAGAGAAAGCACCTACAAGGGATCATTCCTCAAAATGGTGAAAAAAGAAGGCTACGTTCCTCATCAAGTGTTTAATGCTGATGAAACCGACCACTCCATTCCATCAAGCCATCAACGACCATCACAAAGGTAAATAAAACGACTTTATTATATAGTACAGTTTATTTCTTTAATTATAATACCATAGCACATTTATTACACATAAAATAAGGTATATTTTGTGAAGTTTTAAGGCTTAGAAATTTAGAAAGTAGAAAATTATGTTTTATGGGGGGGGGCCATGGGAACGGATTATTATCATTTTAATGGTTTCCTATGGGAAATTCATTTTTGGGGTACACACTTTTCGTCTTACACACTCCTTCTGGGAACCAATTAAGTTCGTAAGCCAAGGTATCACTGTACATTTCTGGACAATGGTCATTTCGAGGCAGCGCGCAGGCGGCGCGTCGCCAATTTCCTTGGTTAGCATTTTGGATTCGGTCCCACATAAACGAGAAAGCGCCGTAACTCAATTAACTGTCTTGACACCCAATCTGGTCACACACACACACACACACACACGCACGCATAACCTTACCCGCTTTTTTTCCAGCTTTGTTTTTGCTTACCGTGCCAGTGTTGCGGATGGGAGTGTCCTCTCGCCAGACGTTCGTTCTTCACTCTTGCTCGTCGGGCGACGCTGGAAGAAGGTGAACGGTCACCATGAGACCCACGTCAGCCTGGACGCCGTTGGTCTTCTTGGTTGTTATTCAGGGGACGATAAAAACCTGCGCAGGTACATATCATCTTTTTTTATTATTCTTATATGTGTTTGTTTACATCGTTTATGGTCAACTAATCAATATTGGACGAAAAAAAAAATGGTAAACATCAGCAAGGTTGCTATGATTTGAGTTGGCTGAATAATTATCTATTGTAGTCTTTTGAATAAACTGTGTGGCTGTCGCTGCTCACCCGCAGAGAAAATATCCAGTCACTGTAAAGTGTCATTGAGAGTTTTGAAATAAATAAATGAAATGTATGATTATTATTATTATTATTCATACAATTATTTTTATCCCCTGTCGCCCCCCCCCCCCAAAAAAAAAAAAAAAAAAAAAAAAAAAACAATCAGTGAGGAAACTAGGTAGCAGCAGCACAGGCCGATTTGCCAACGCCACTTTGGTACGACTTTCCGAGTTTTTAAGCACGGGCTACAAGAAAGGAGTGCGACCAGTGAAAGACTGGCGGACGTCCACCCTGGTGGCCATCGACTTGATGGTTTACTCCATCCTCAACGTGGTGAGGATACATGGAATCCATCACCAAATGCTTTGGAATACAACCGGATGCTTTCATTATTAACTCATTCACTGCCAGACGATGTGCAAAAAATGTGCCAGGGTTAATTGTCATTTTCACTCAAATTGCAGGACCAACAGAATATTGAGTTTGAGGACTACATAAACTTTTAATATAGCGCAAAAACCGTATATTCTCATCTTTCATGAGGAAAAAAAAAGTTAATTCCTAAATTACATGGGTCTGGGTTATCTGAGCTTGAAATGGGGGCAGATGTGCAAAATACAATATAATACATTTACAGTATATTGATTTATATAGCGATTTAACAACAGCTTAAAATGTAAAAAAATCATGAGGAAAAAAAGAGTTAATTTCTAAGTTATATGGGTCTGGGTTATCTGAGCTTGAAATGGGGGCAGATGTGCAAAATACAATATAATACATTTACAGTATATTGATTTATATAGCGATTTAACAACAGCTTAAAATGTAAAAAAGTGCAAATGCTACCCCCTCATGGGAGGGAAAAACATTGCCAAGCGCTTTACCGGCACCCAAGTAAGAAAAACAAAAAACAAAAACTGAACTAATTCGGGAATGGCGCGCCACGTCATATTTTCAATTCCCAAAGAAATCCGGGAATGGCAGTTAATGGGTTAAATTGAATACCCGATTCGTGTAAAAAGAATTGAAATACATATTTGTTTTTCATTTTCTTTTACAACTCAAAAGGATGAGAAGAACCAAGTTTTGACAACTTATGTATGGTACAGACAGGTAATTAATTACATATTAAGTCAATCTATTTGTCAGTGCTATAACTGTCATTGAATGTTGTGTAGTGGTTCCATTAAGCTATTCTCATTCTGGAACCTTCTAGTCATGGACGGATGAATTCTTGGTGTGGAATCCCGAAGACTTTGACGAAGTGAAACAAATTTCTCTACCGACTGCCAACGTTTGGGTGCCGGATATCCTCATCAATGAGTTGTAAGGCTAATGGAAACTATTTGTCGTCTTTTATGGACATGTCAACAACAAAAAGATCTTCTTCTGTTGTCAACACAGCGTCGACGTGGGGAAGTCTCCAGACATACCGTACGTCTACGTGACCCACGACGGACTGGTGCGCAATTACAAACCAATCCAAGTGGTCACCGCCTGTACGCTCAACATCTACAATTTCCCATTCGACGTCCAAAAATGCAGCTTGACCTTCCAGAGCTGGCTCCATACAAGTATGACCACTCAATTTCAACTTTGTCATTTGATAAAAGATTTTAGCCATAAAAAAAATGGGTAGGGATTCTACCATTAATTCATTCACTGCAAAAATGTGTCCACTCCAGTGCCAGGGTTTTTGTCATTTTCACACAAATTGCAGGACCCATAGAATAGTAAGTTTTAGGACTACATAAACATTGAATACAGCGTTAGAAACTTTAGACTCTCTTCTTTAATCAGAAAAAAAGAGTTAATTCCTAAATTATATGGGTCTGGAGTTATCTGAGCTTGAAATGGGGCCGGCTGTATACAATACAATACATACATGCTCGATTGTGAACTTATAATAAGCTGTAATTCCAAAGCGCCATTTTTGGGTGTGTGCCACCGCAAATTCCAATTCTCCAAATAAGCTCAATTGAAAACTCCCGGGTAACTCACCATTCCTGAAACGGACCTTGGGTCCGACCCCCTGCCGAGTTGTGTGCTCAGAAAGCCGAGGCCTCGCTAAAAGGGTCGTGGGGGGGGTCGTTGCTACGGCGGTTTTACGCTGCTCCTGACATTGTGTTCGATCGGCAGTTGATGACATCAACATCACGTTGATGCGCAGTCCCGAGGAGCTGAGGGAGGACAAGAGCGTCTTCATGAACAAAGGCGAATGGGAACTACTTCATATCCTGTCCAACTACAAAATCTTTAGCGTGGACGATGACGACTACTACGCCGAGATGAAGTTTCATGTGGGTGTACCTTTTCAGTATATTATTATTTTTACTGTGTGTGCGTGTGTGTTGTGTAGCTATCTATCTGGCTATCTAGCTAGCTAGCTATTGGCTATCTATTTGGCTAGCTATTTAATTGGCTATCTATCTATTAACTAGATATTAGCTAGCTAGCTTTCTATCTATTTGAGTTATTCCGGGTTGAGTGTGTGGCTGCCGCTGCTCACCCATAGTAAAAAACATGATCATGTGACTGTAAAGCGACCTTGAGAGTTTTGAAAGGCGCTTATAAATGAAATGTATTATTATTATTATAAATATGTAAATATGCTGTCCATGTTAAGCATTGTTACAGCCTCTGCTGTTGTTAAAGTGGTATATAAATCAATATGTATTGTATTGTATTGTATTGTAAATAGATTCTGAGCATCTCCAGAATTGCCGTATTGAAATTATAAGGGTGTGTGTCTTGTGTCAAATGTTAATTTTAAATTATGATACAGGGTGTTGATAAAAAAATCCGAAATGGTGGCTACAAAATGGCCCCTCGGCCATTTTGTAACCAAAATAGTCATCCAAAATGGCGGCTACAAAATGGCTCCTCTGCCATTTTGTAACCAAAATAGTCATCCAAAATGGCGGCTACAAAATGGCTCCTGGGCCATTTTGGATGACCTCCGCGGTCTGTATATACACGAAACGGTAGAAATAGAAACAAGGTGCTTATTGAAATAAATACCTTTAAAAAACATCGACAGGTGGTTATCCGTCGTCGGCCATTATTCTACACGGTCAACCTGTTGCTGCCCAGTATCTTCCTCATGGTGATGGACATCGTCGGCTTCTATCTTCCACCTGATAGCGGCGAGAGAGTTTCTTTCAAGATCACATTACTGTTAGGATACTCCGTCTTCCTCATCATTGTCTCCGACACTCTTCCCGCCACCGCCATTGGAACGCCGCTCATCGGTGATTATAAGGAAGGCCTGTTTTATTCGATGGCATCAATTTCACTGATGCAATCTCATCTCGCTTCTGCCGTAGGAGTCTATTTCGTAGTTTGCATGGCCCTGTTGGTAATCAGCCTGACGGAAACGGTGTTGATCGTCCGTCTGGTCCACAAGCAGGACTTGCAGCGACCTGTACCTCACTGGTTGAGGTACCTGGTTCTGGAGAGAGCGCCGGATCTCTTCTGCATCCACAAGAAACACCGTTTGTGCTCCAGACTCTCCTCGCAGACCTCCGATATGGCTGACTACAAAGAAGATAACAATTATGGAGCTGGTGAGCGTTTTGATGATTCACTTTGCTCTACAAGAAAAAAAAAAATCCTCGTTTAGTACGTACCTTGGTTAGCATAAATATCTGAATCACAGACAGATTCAGTAGATTTTGTCCATATACAGTTATTCCTCAGTTTACAAACTTGATTGGTTACCAGAAAGTGTGTGCAAGATTAAAAGTGTGTCTTCCAAACATTTATTTCCCATAGGAAACCATTAAAATGACAATAATAAGTTCCCAGGTCCCCATAAAACAATTTTCTATGAAATGGGAGCCGACTTTTTGTCCTCTATTCCCCGCCCCCAGTCTTCGGTTAAAGCCACACGTGATTGGTCGATATCCGTGGTAGAGGAGTTAGGGGAGAATTACAGACACATGCAGTAGTGAGGAAGTGGGGGGTAGGGTAGACAGGTGGATAAATGTGATCACATTATGCACATATTATTATTCAACGTTTATATATTTTACTAGTTGGTATGATAGCATTAACATGAAAAGCAAATTAGAGACAGCAGATCATCAGACCAGAGTAACCATGGAAAGTGAAAGTTAGTGGATGCTCTCTGTGCACGTATAAATCAAGCCATATAAATAAAAATATATGATATAGCGTGTTTTTTACATGAGTAATTCGTTTTTCACATAATTTTACATGATTTTAGTAGTTAATTAATTTAAGCAACAACAAAAAAATGAGGAGTCATTTGGGAGCCAAGAGAGCCGGGTCTTTTTTTAGTGAGCCGAGCCAAAAAAAAACCGGCTCTCTAAAAAGAGACGGAATTCCCATCACTAGCACCTGGGTTAGCATTAGCAAAACGTTTCGCTAACTAGCTTTTCGCTAGTTGCATTGTATTTGTTGACGGCAAAACGCATGTTTTCAGACACGATCAATATGTCTCCCCACTCCCAGTCCAATGTACGCTCCATCACACCTGTGAGATCGGCCGGCAGCATGAAATGGAGGCCACCCTGCTGGGACGAGGCCTGCCCCCGGCGAGGGACCCATCGCCACCACCCGTCGTGAGCAACATCCTCCAAGAGGTGACAGCGATTCGGAACTTCTTGGAGAAACGGGACCTCTGTAACGAAGTGGCTAAGGAATGGCTCCAAGTGGGCTATGTTCTGGACGTGTTGCTCTTCAGGGTCTACGTGGTCGCCGTGGTGGCTTACAGTATTACGCTGGGCACGCTGTGGTCTGTGTGGCAGGTGGCCTGAGGCCGACGCCATTTTGGTAGTTCTGTGGGAAACGGAGAATTTCACAGCAGGTTGTTAAAGTTTGAAAACACTTGCCTGGTAACCTAACGGGTCGTGAGTCAGTGTGATTTTTTTTTTAAATAGCCAGATGGGTTTACCCCAAATAAAGCTGAAATTTATTTCAGATTTAGCGAGTCCCATTAATGATGTGCCATATTTTCGGCCATCTTTGGGAGGTCCACAGAAATAAGGCATTCTAGTCTTCATAATACATACGTATATCGATTGAAATGGGTTGCTCTTTAGGAGATTATAAAGAAGAACAGAAAAAATACCTGTATCTTATTGCTTAGTTTTTTTTCCGGTGTAAATTTGAAACATTGGGGTAAAAAAAATCCATCTTACCTTTTTTATAAAATGTCTTTACGAAACCACGCCATTGCAAATATGTGATGCGACTTACACAGTGCTGTATATAATCACAATTATGTATTTGTTTTGCTACTGCTCAAACTTTAAAAACACAAAATATTACAGTAACAAGTTACCTGGAAAGTTTTGAAAGGTGTTTATAAATTAAATGTATTGATATTAATAGATAACGTATACTGTGTTTGATTATGTGATTTTGCACCATATAATTACAAAATCTATCTTCCAGCATACATCGTAATTATGTCTAAACCGATATATTATCGACATCTAAATTACTGCGTGATGAATTAAATGCTTTTATCATGTAAATCCATTCAAAAAAGACCGTTTGTGCGTTTTCTGAACATGCTGCAATTTTACCACCAAGCCAGAGAGCGGCGCTGTGCACTACTACATCGAAGCCTTTCAAAAGTGAACAAGACACTGGCCGTGAATAATTTCAAAATGCTGGAAATTATTTTGTCTATATGTCTTTAAATGAATTAAATTCATTTTGCTTTGTAGTCATTACACCAGGGACAACATGGCACGTGTTCTAGTCATAAAAGCGGACATTGTTTGTTTTTATTCAAGAAAGCGCTAATTTTCTACATAACACCACCCATAAAAACAAAACATTAAATTAATTAAAACGGAAAAAAATATATATTTCCTCCATATGTACACTGAGTTATGAGCTTGGACATACAATAAATTAAACTCGTAAATCAAAGCGCCAGTGTACTTTTATAGTCATTAGGAGGATTAGCAGTTTCTTGTCATCCGTGACCCTTCGGGCTATGCACCTGCAAGTGGAAGTGATTCAAGCTGCAAGGCTCAGACACCGGCTTCTGGTTGTCATGGTAACAAACGTCAGCCTCACCCAGTGGTGTACGAGATGGTGAATAAAGTCACTCATGTGCATGAAACATGGAGCCGGCCCCTATTACAGGCTATCTTAGCGTGACAAGAGGTGAAGTTAAGTGCTCTATAATTTTTATATTCTTGGTAGTAATTTGACAAAAGCATGTCGCATTTGTTAGAGACACACACACAGGCAGTGTTTTAAAATAATAGAAAAAAGATGCATGCAGATTAAAAATAAAAATATTGGAACAGATTACACCAGGAAAATGGGTAATATAAACAAACGGAACATTTACCCTGACAATGCGGGTCAAAGGTCAAGACACCAGGCCAGCGGTGATGGCTGACATCAAGACGTTGAATGACGCAGACTCCAGTGGCCTCTTTGGTCCTTCCTTCCTCATCAGCTACAATAACATCAAAGTACAAGCAGTGAACACATTACACAAGCAACTTTTGCCCTACTACATTTCAAAACGCCCAAAACACAACGCATAGCGGGCACTTTGTAATACAACTCCAAAAGCACAATCAAGATGTTACTATTTGACAAAAGACGAATGGACCAGCCGGGCCATGCACTTCCATATTTTTGACAAGGGAGATTTAAAGACTCGAACTCAGGGGTCACCAACCTGTGTAAAATTTAGAGCCACTTTTTGAACACTGATCACACTAAGATTTATTTATTTATTTATTTATTTGTGTATGTATGTATGTATTTAGTTATTTGTGTATATATGTATTTGTTTATTTAGTTTTATGTATTTATTTATTTGTTTGTTTATTTATCTACATATTTTTGTATGCATTTAGTTATGTTCTCTTTTATGTATGTATATATTTATTTATCTATTTGTTTATTTGTGTATCTATTTATTTGTTTATTTAGTTTAATGTATTTGTTTATTTATTTATCTACATATTTTGTATGCATTTATTGTTCCCTTTTATGTATGTATGTATTTATTTATGTAATTCTTTATTTATTTTATCCATTTATTTATCTATTTATTTATTTCTAATAATAATAATACATTTAATTTCTAAGCGCCTATCAAAAATCATTTATCAAACAATCTATATTTATTTATTTGTGTTTACCTATTTATTCATTTCTTTTTCTATTTATTCATCTATTTATTTAACTATTTATCAATTCATTTATTTAGAATTTATTATTATTATTATTATTATTAATAATAATAATAATAATAATAATAATAATAATAATAATAATAATAATAATAATAATAATAATAATAATAATAATAATACATAATACATTTAATTTCCAAGCGCCTTTCAAAACTCATTCATCTAACAATCTATATATTTATTTATGTATTTACCTATTTATTTTATCTATTTATTTATCTATTTATTCATCTAATTATTTATCTATTTATCTATGTATCTATGTATTTATATATTTATGTATTTATGTGACCGTGAGCTTTTTGAAAGGTGCTTAGAAATGAAATTGATTACTATTACTATTACTATTACTATTACTATTACTATTACCATTACCACTATCACTATTGTAATTATTATTATTATTATTATTATTATTATTATTATTATTATTATTATCTATATTATCATTATTATCTATTTATTAATGTATGTATTTATGTATTCATAAATTGTTTTATCCATTCATTCACTACTTATTTATTTTTAAATTAAAAAAAAAAATCTGATATCGCTCCAATTGTTCTCAACAAACTACACCCGAGTTGGTCATAAAAAAATAAGAAAAAAAGATTTTACTACCGTGATCCTGATTCATGGGAATGATCGTTCAGATCATTCCCATTAAACAGTTATTGTAAAATCAAGGAAACAGTGAGCCCAGTGAGAGTCCGAGAACAACTGACATAAAGTCCATTGTTTATTTCCTGTGTGTACAATCGATTTTTTTTGATAATGAAACCCATAAATAATAATAAAACAAACAGAATCAATCCACTACAAAAAGACAAGATACTGTTAATAGGATGTAAAACCCCGAAACAAACAAACAAAAAAAAATCTTTCCACGATCAAAAAGGCACAACATTGACGACTTTAGTGACAACATGGAAGGACCTGCAGCATTAAATCCTTTTTTTATTTCATTATTTTTTTTGTCCACACTCCATCAGAGAACACTGAAATGTTACAAAGAGTTGTGTCTGATTTTACATGAAATAAACCCCCAAAAAATGAACAGACAGTGCCAAGACATCTGAAAATGTTCTCATAGAGGGGAGTTATGTGGTGAAAAAAAAAAAAAAAAAAAATCACACATTGTCGCTGGAAAAGACAAAGGACCTTTTTCAATTGTTATTATTTTTTTTTGCAAAGCTCTAATGCAAATTTCAATAAGAACAAAAAAATTACAATGAACGTAAGAGAACCAAAAATGAATTGGAAAATAATAATTGGGCACCTTCTAAGATTAGGCTAAGTTTTAGGTGCTGAGGTAGACAAAAAACTAACAATTCAAATCATCACCATTATCATCATCATTATTATTACATAACAAAAAAGCAAAAAAAAAAAAACACTATTATTGTCTTGAAATTTTGTCATCATAGAAATCGACTTCTGTGCTGCCACCAAAACAAAATGGAGGTGAAAAGCAGCACAAAAAAAACAGAATGTAAAAAAAAAATGTTATGCTTGGTCCAAACGGCGCAAATTTCTTGGTCCTCAGTGCTAATATAAAAAAATAACTTGGTACTTTCTTTTCCTTTTTTTCTTCTCATTAATCAAATGTTTTATTCTGAAAACTTCGATGGCACATGAGTGTGAAATGGCGAGAAAAACACCACATCAAAAACACACGCACACACATGTACAAGTGCCCGCTCCTGGGATGCCATGAAGGCCTTTTTTCTAAAAAACCCACACGCCCTTGAACGCCTCATCCCGAAGGGGGGAAAAAAATGATACCTTGAGATACAATTTTACTCAAAACACAAGTAGATCAATTTAGCGTTTGCTTTTCAAATTAATGGCATTACAAGAATCGATTCAAGCCATACACCCCCAAAAAAAGGAAAAATAAAAGGAAAATAACGTTTACTTTTAAAATATATCGCAATGTCATCTTTCAATAACATTTTGTTTCATTTCAGTGGCTTCAGTGGCCACCAGGGGGCAGTAAATACAAACAAGGAGATCGACGAAGGAAAAATGTCATCGGCTTGTATCTCAACGCACCACTGTCGACAAAAACTGCATTAAGGGCCATCAAAAAATGGTGTCATAAATAAATGCAGCGTTTTTATTCATTTTTTTGCTGAATTTTCCTCAAGTGCCAGCAAACCTGTTGCTGACGACAACAAAAAAAGTCATGAAAAGCTATTCAATCAATAGCATTAAGAGCCCTCGAATTCTGAATGTGAACAAAAAACGAAACAAATATTTCATGACATCCCGTGGCTGCTGGCAAACATTTTTTTCTGCAAAAAAAAAAAAAAAAAAATCATCCGAAAATACAGAAACAGCACGTTTTTTTGTCAACAATTTCTGTTTAGGCACACCAAGAGTACAGGGGAAAAACATGGGAGAGGAACACTGAGGGAAGAACGATATCGATGTCAACGTGTCTATAGAGTTATATCTTTTTGCAACATAGAAAAAAAAACAGTGGCATAGAATAAAAGTTTTTGTATATGATTTAGTGCATTTTTCCACTATAGTACGCACACACACGCAAAGCTACATACTCGGTCACACGCACAGAAAAAGTAGAAAACATTCAGAGGATGACGACGGCGGGGGAAGTGTTGCATTGTGGGTAATGTGAGATTTATGGGATTGTTTGGCTGTATTTTTGGTGGTGGTGGTGGTGGTGGTGTGGTTACAACAAAAAAAGAAAGAAAAAAATCCTCAAACCACTCAGCTCACAGTGTTAAGGGACGTGACATCCCTTCTGTTTTACTCTTTTCAAGTACAAAAAGAAATAATAATAAAAAAATAACACGATCATGGTCAAGTTTGATTGATTGGATGGCGAGTGATTTTTTTTCCTTTCACATATATATAAAAAAAAATGGCGGTAAGAATTTTCGTCCTTCACCTTACAATGCAATTGACATCCAGAAAGCAACACTTATTATTGTTATTATTATTACTATGTTTGCACAATATCAAAGTGGAGCAAGGCAAAAAAATACAACGAGGAGACAAAAATAAAAAAATTAAAAAACGGTGCCTGGCTCAAACTCTCCACAAAAAAAAAGGAACAGGACTGACACGCAATACAAAAATATCACATTTTTTTCCCCCCAATATCAAATCGCCTCCATTGGTTCTCATTTCAGGATTTTTTTTACATTTTTTTCCCAAATGATGATTACTAATCGTCCAATTGTCCATCGCACACTGCAAAAAAAAAAAAAAAAAATCCCCCAAAAAGACCTCCAGCACCTTTTGATCCACATTACAAAACTACGAGTCTATTCACATATGTTCAAGTGTCTACGTTAATATTTTTGTTTTTATTTTTTAACCCCGGGGGCAGGTAGGAAGCAATAGTGCTTTCTTCTTATCTTCCTCCTCCTTCTGCGCTTAATTAAGGCTTCAAAATTTTGTATTTCAATATTTCTTTCTTGACTGTTCTTTTTTTCCCCTTATTCCAAAATGGCTGCTTAGGCAATGTTACCATGATTATTATGATGAGTTTTTTTTAAACTGTTTTCAAATGACTGAATTTCCTCATGTAGTTGCCACGGCTAAATGGGGGGGAGGAGGGGGGGCATTTGGTGACTTAACTGCAGGTGAGAGATGGCACAAACAAACAAAAAACAAAATGGCTGACCAAAAAACAAAATGGCTGAACGAAAAATGACAACAAGCAGCAGTTTATCAGATTAAAAAAAAGGTGACGATGGATTAGAAAAAAAAAAACATAAAAAAGTAAACAAAGATCGAGTACATTGAAAAACGGTTATATTTTGGGGAAATCTGATATGTAGTACGGATTGAGTCCAACTGTGAAAACCTGCAAATGGCCGTCGCTACGTTATAGAGGAAATTCCATTGGAAGTGCAAGGTGGGAGGGTAGAAAAACAACAACAACAAAAAAACACACAAAGGAGCTAAAAATCACGTCAATTAAAAACTGAGAATGACGTGTAAAAAAAGTGGCACATTTGGGGGAAAAATTACTAAAAAAGTGACTAGAAAGTGACTAAACAAAAAAAAAATGGCTGAACAAAAAACAAAATGGCCGAACAAAAAAATGAGAACAAGAAGCAGTATATATCAGATTTATAAAAAAAGATTAAAAAAGCATATTTTGGGGAAATCTGATATGTAGTATGGATTGAGTCCAACTGTGAAAACCTGCAAATGGCCGCCGCGACCTTATATCGGAATTTCCATGGGGGTGAAAGGGGAGGGGGGTAAATGAACAAAAACCAAAAAAAAAACACACAAAGGATCTAAGAATCACATCAATTAAAAAGTGAGAATGAAGTGTAAAAAAAGTGGGAGATTCGGAGAAAAAACGACTAAAACGTGACTTAACAAACAAAAAACAAAATGGCTGACCAAAAAACAAAATGGCTGAACGAAAAATGACAACAAGCAGCAGTTTATCAGATTAAAAAAAAGGTGACGATGGATTAGAAAAAAAAAACATAAAAAAGTAAACAAAGATCGAGTACATTGAAAAACGGTTATATTTTGGGGAAATCTGATATGTAGTACGGATTGAGTCCAACTGTGAAAACCTGCAAATGGCCGTCGCTACGTTATAGAGGAAATTCCATTGGAAGTGCAAGGTGGGAGGGTAGAAAAACAACAACAACAAAAACACACAAAGGAGCTAAAAATCACGAGAATGACGTGTAAAAAAAGTGGCACATTTGGGGGAAAAATTACTAAAAAAGTGACTAGAAAGTGACTAAACAAAAAAAAAATGGCTGAACAAAAAACAAAATGGCCGAACAAAAAAATGAGAACAAGAAGCAGTATATATCAGATTTATAAAAAAAGATTAAAAAAGCATAAATAAGATGGATTAGAGAAAAAAAATTAAAATAAACAAAGATCGAGTACATTGAAAATGTTATATTTTGGGGAAATCTGATATGTAGTACAGATTGAGTCCAACTGTGATAACCTAAAAATGGCCGTCGCTACCTTATATAGGAATTTCCATTGGGACTGGAAGGGGGGTATGAAAATAAAATACAAAAAAAAACACACAAAGGAGCACGTCAAATCACGTCAATTAAAAACTGAGAATGACGTGTAAAAAAAGTGGGCGATTCGGGGGGAAAATGGATCAAGTCAATTGTGTGACTATACCAACAGAAAACAAAATTGCTGAACAAAAAAACAAAATGGCTGGACGAAAAATGACAACAAGCAGCAGTTTATATCAGATGAAAAAAAAATAAAATAAAAAAAGCATGGATAAGATGGATTAGAGTACAAAAATAAAAATAAACAAAGATCGAGTACGTTGAAAATGTTATATTTTGGGGAAATCTGATATGTAGTACGGATTGAGTCCAAATATGAAAACCTAAAAATGGCCGTCGCTACCTTATTTAGGAATTTCCATTGGCGTTGAAAGGGGGGTTGAAAAACAAACAAACAAACAAAAAACACACACAAAGGAGCTAAAAATCACGTCAATTAAAAACTGAGAATGACGTGTAAAAAAAGTGGAAGATTGGGGGGAAAAATGACTGAAAAGTGACAAAAAAGTGACTAAACAAACAAAAAACAAAATGGCTGAACAACAAACAAAACTGCTGAAGGAAAAATGACAACAAGCAGAAGTTTATATCAAATGAAAAAAAACATGAATAAAATGGATTACAGGAAAAAAAATACAAATAAACAAAGATCGAGTATGTTGAAAAAGTGTTATGAGAGAAAAAAAATATTAAATCTGAGAACTGGGTTAAAAAAAAAGCATTATGGGGTGGCAAAAAAAATCAATGCACATTACATACATTTGAGAACAGGCCACTACTTGAGGAGATACTGTCAATCAAAATCATAATTTGAGGAGAAAAAAAAAAACAAGCGTGAGATGAAGTAGCAATGATGAACAAGACGTCAACAAAAAAAAATGTGCTTTTGCCAAAACATGAACTCAACGAGGTAGCTTTTGATAACAAACAACACAAAAAAAAAACAACCTGCGGACTCTTTAACAAAGCGTGATTAATATCAATAATACCAAGTTTGGTACCACGCACGAACAAAATAAACATCATGGCTGCCGCGGTACATTTCCAAAGCGTGTGTCCACACCCACATCTGCGGCCACATCCACATCGCTTCATCACACTGTGCAATGTGTTTTTTTTTTCACCGACTCACGACGCTAACAAAACATTCGTGGCGGGGTCGGGGGGGGGGGGGGGGGGGGGGGGGGTGAAACATGAGGTCACAAAATGAGGTAATTCAAGTATGATATGAAAACAAGGAGATGAAACCACAAGGTAAGAGTCTATTAATCCATCGATCTGATTGGTCGTGGCCTATCTGTCACTCACTCAAGCAGTCCAATCCACATTCCCAGTGATGCTCGTTCATTGCCGGGTGGTCGCCATTTTTTTGGGGGGGGGGAGTGGAAGTCTTTTCACATTCACATGTTGAGAGAGAGAGAGAGCGCCGGTCAGTCGGTCAATTCTCACCCCCCCCCCCCTCTCGTCCTCCATTTTCCTCCGAGAGCAGCCATTTTTCTTTCCCCAAGTCCATCATTTTCTTTCTTTTTTTAGTTCTTGTTTTTTTTTGTGGTTTGTGTGAGATGAACAAGATTATACGCGGATTGCGGCGGTGTATTGCTGTGATTAATGTGAATATAAAGCTTGACTTGATATCAAACAGAGACTGTCGTCGTAGTTGCGTTGATACATTGATAGATTGATGATCATGCGGAGCGGTAAAAAAAAAAAAAAAAAAAAAAAATAGAAATCAGCCTTTGGACAAACCTGGACCAGGAAGACCAATGAGAGGACGACAAAAAAAAAAAAAAAAAAAGCAGCACGATATCCCTGCCCCCCCCCTAAAAAAAATACATCCCTCCTCCCTCCAACTTTTCGCACTCCTGTTTTAACATTTACTGCATATTCCGATCGGCTCGATTGACAATTCTCAGGGGCTATCCAACAAAATATCGCAAAAAAAAAAAAAAATGACATATCGATATTCAAGTATTTGATCAAGTTTTACACAGGACGGAATTTGGTAAAGGAATCGTCCAAATTTAGGATTCTCATGAAAATTCATGAATCTCTACGACAAAATGTCTGACGTAGCCATAAAATGGCGCTAAGTGTACAAATTGTACCGGTAATGGCCGCCGGTTCAGCGGATGTTGATTTTGAACGGGCACTTTTGGTAAAATTTGCATCAACATCTCAGATTTTCATTCAAAATCTGACATAATCAAAATCCAGAAAATGTTCTGCTATAAGTGCCATTTTTGCTAGCTCCACCAAGACGTTTCGTTAGCATGCTAATAAAGAACGATGACTGAACAGATTTCTAGCAATCTCTTCGTGGATAAATCAAAGATTGTTTATACAGATTTACAAAATAAATTTGGGGTATCAAAGCGTTTGCCACGTAGTACCTCAACGTGTTAGCCATGAAGACGTTTCATTAGCATGCTAACAAAGAATGATGACTGAACAGATTTCTGGCAATCTCTTCGTGGATAAATCAAAAAATCTTTACACAGATTAACAAAATTAATTTGGGGTATCAAAGCGTTAGCCACGTAGAATCTCAAAGTGTTAGCCATGAAGACGTTTCGTTAGCATGCTAACGAAGAACGCAATTGAACAGATTTGTAGTAATCTCTTAGTGGATAAATCAAAGCATCTTAATACAGATTTACAATATAAATTTGGGGTATCAAAGCGTTAGCCACATAGAACGTAGAAGTGTTAGCCACGAAGACGTTTTGTTAGCATGCTAACAAAGAACGATGACTGAACAGATTTCTGGCAATCTCTTCGTGGATAAATCAAAAAATCTTTACACAGATTAACAAAATTAATTTGGGGTATCAAAGCGTTAGCCACGTAGAACCTCAAAGTGTTAGCCATGAAGACGTTTCGTTAGCATGCTAACGAAGAACGCAATTGAACAGATTTGTAGTAATCTCTTCGTGGATAAATCAAAGCATCTTCCTACAGATTTACAATATAAATTTTGGGTATCAAAGCATTAGCCACGTAGAACCTAGAAGTGTTAGCCACGAAGACGTTTCGTTAGCATGCTAACAAAGAACGTGATTGAACAGATTTCTAGCAATCTCTTCGTGGATAAATCACAGAATCTTTATACAGATTTACAAAATAAATTTGGGGTATCAAAGCGTTAGCCACGTAGAACCTAGAAGTTTTAGCCACGAAGACGTTTCGTTAGCATGCTAACAAAGAACGTGAGTGAACAGATTTCTAGCAATCTCTTCGTGGATAAATCACAGAATCTTTATACAGATTTACAAAATAAATTTGGGGTATCAAAGCGTTAGCCACGTAGAACCTAGAAGTGTTAGCCACGAAGACGTTTCGTTAGCATGCCAACGAAGAACGCAATTGAACAGATTTCTAGCAATCTCTTTGTGGATAAATCACAGAATCTTTAGAGAGATTTACAAAATAAATCTGGGGTATTAAAGTGTTAGCCACGTAGCACTTCAAAATGTGGGCCACGTAGCACCTCAAAGTGTTAGCCACGTAGCACTTCAAAATGTGGTGGTTTTTCTGCCAGTAGGACAACCATTTATTATTGGGATGGGAAAATATTTCTTTCTGGTTCTTTAGGAACCAGTGAGGTGGTTTATGAACCAAGTACGCAACTTCATAACGATATTTTTGACACATGATCACATGATCGCGTTTTATTTTGAGTGATGCGACGATTTTAAGAATCGCTAACCAGACCGAGAAAGACTCTGAGTTTCGCTAACCAGACCGAGAAAGACTGCGTTTGTGATTTTAAACTGTCCGATAGCCCCTTGAGAATCTGTCAACGCTAGTAGCAGCAACGCTTTCCCTGCAATTTGTTTATTTGCATCACCAGGCGACCTGAAATGAAAATAAAATCGACGATGACAACAACACAGTAACAAAATGCACGTGTGCGGGAATGACCCGGTGATTCCGAACAAACCGTAGAGACTCTGCGTCTCTGCGAGTCTTTCCAGGAGTCTTTTCCCAGGAGGACCCTTCTTTTGCACAGAACGTAAGATATACTATCCCCCTTCTGTCATAATCCTCACATTAACGCTTTAAACTACATTCTCCGCACCCCCCCCCCCCCCCCTACAATACCTCCCGTGGCTCTTAGACGTAGCAGAGGTACAGGTAGGTCTTCTCGATGCGCCAGTCCGGAGGGATGTCTTCGGGCTTGTGGCCCTTCATGTGCTTTTGCATGGCCGACAGACTGGGGCAGTACTCCAGGCAGATGGTGCATTGGTAAGGGGAGGCGCCATTGTGGGTGCGCAGGTGCTTGATCATGGCCGAGTAGTCCCTGGATCGCTGGTGGCACAGCTTACACTCAAATGGCTTCTCACCTGAAGGGGTTTGGTGAAAGGTAAGGGTCAAAAAGTTCAGTAGTCATATTTAGTGGGGATTAACAGGTTGCTTCTATGGTTAGTTTGTGACAATGCACGCAAACTGGGATAATGATGCTAATTACGCTAATGATGCTAATTGTGCTTCTTCTTTTCTTTTCGCCGTTTCCCTTCAAGGGGTCGCCACAGCAAATTACTGTCCTAATTGCGTTAATGATGCGAATTGCGTTAGCGAGGCAGATGCTAGCGTCGTCGTGGGGATGATTCAATGTAACTAACGATAACTAATATAAAATGGCGGTATTATTTGCTATTTTTGCTAGCTTTGGAGATGTGCTACCTTTCTGAACTCATACACTGCCATTCATGAATTTATTCGGAAATTTAAAAATATCACGGAAAGCGACATTCCTGAATTTGTTCGGGTTTTGTTTTTTGTTGTTTGGGTGCCGATAAAGCGCTGACCGTGGTCTCTGTCAATTTTTTTTTCCCTTCCATTTTTTTTCCATGTTAGCGCTTTGTTTCTGCTTTAGCTGTTGTTGGTCTGTGTAAGCTCTCAGTCGTACAGGAGTGGTCCATCGATGAGAAGGTTTCTTCAGCCGTCATCTGTACAAAAGTGAAGGTTTCGGACGTTTCGCCTCCTATCCAAGAGGCTTCGTCAGCGAACTAAAGTCTGACTGGTCGTATCGGCCCCATTTATATATCCCTAATGTCCAGACCTGGTGGCGCCGGACACAGCTATGATAGGTCCCTACTCTCAGGTTTAGCTGTTGTTATAGCACTCTGTAAATCCGATGCAGATAACTCTACAACCAAATAATAATAATAATAATAATAATAATAATAAATGTCATTTATAAGCGCCTTTCAAAGCTCTCGACGTCACTTTACAGTCACAGGATAAGTTTTTCTGTGGGTGAGCAGCGGTATAGCCACACGAGCCAGTGTTCACTCAACCCCGGAATAACACAAATAGATGGAAAGCTAGCTAGATAGCCAATATAGCCAATAGATAGCTAGCTAGCTAGATAGCCAATAGATAACTAGCTAAATAGCTAGCTAGATAGCCAAGAGATAGCTAGCTAACTAGCCATATAGCTAATAGCTAGCTAGCCAGATAGCTAATAGATAGATAGCTCATCTCATCTCATGATGAGATAGATAGCTATAAAACACAAACCGATAAAGCACTGGTCAGACCTCTGGCCCTGATTTTTCCCCTTCCACGAGGGAGCAGCATTTGCCTTTTGTCCATGTTAGCACTTGGTTACAGCTTCAACTGTTAAAGCGCTATATCAATCAATATGTAATGTATTTTATTTTGTATAGCTGCCCCATTTCAAACTCACATAACTCCAGACCCATATAACTTAGGAATTAACACATTTTTTCTGAAGAAAGAAGAGTGTCTGAGGTTTCTTACGCTGCATTGAATGTTTGTTTATGTAGTCCTAAAACTTAATATATGTGGGTCCTGGAATATGAGTGACAATGACAAAAACCCTGGCACAGGAGTGGACACATTTGTGCACGTTTGGCAGTGAATGAGTTAAATGGCGATCGTTAACTCGTGGCATTTAAGGGAAGGAGGCGGGGATGGGGTTGAGGGTGTTGTCGCCATCTTCCAGACGTGGCCCCCGCAAACCCCCGACGTGACCTTGGCCGCAGCGAGAAAGCCAATCGCCGTCGCCCGACGGA
Source organism: Hippocampus bargibanti (assembly GCF_051943395.1). NCBI lineage: Eukaryota > Metazoa > Chordata > Actinopteri > Syngnathiformes > Syngnathidae > Hippocampus > Hippocampus bargibanti. The sequence goes on from NC_142749.1 coordinate 14,715,484, forward strand.
CGCCGATATCGATAACTGCACTGTAAACAAGGTGGCCTCACATAAGCGGCTCATAATGAATTGCAAATACCCAACTCGCCCTCCCCTCATGGGGGTATTGATCCGCCATCGGCGTGTGCGGAGGGTGGGGGGCAACGAGGCTGCGGGTGGGAAGTTGTCGATGATTCATCAAGCGGTTGCCTTTTATGCGAGGGTGGCCTTTGACGGTGAGCTTGTCGCTTTGCTCTCGTTATCTGCCGTCGACCCCCAATACGCTTAGTTGCCCCCTCACAAAAAATGGAGTCGGATGTGTGTGTGGAAGAGGGGGGGCAATTATTGGACAGGCTGACATGATAGCGTGGTTTAATGCTGGCCTTCGTGAAAGGGAGATGGCCGCGTATGAAATAGAGCAAGGGGGTTCTCAATCCGGGGTCGACAGTACCGGCGCTGGTCACTAAGGGGCAGAGCGACAAATGCCACACAAAATGATCTGTTGGCTATCCATCCAGCGAGCTGGCTATCTATTCGATATCTATTAGCTGGCTGGTTGGCTGGCTATCTATTAGGTATCTATCAAGCTAGCTAGCTAGCTATTCGATATCTATTAAAAGGCGCTTAGCAAATAAATGTGTTGGCACACCAACCGGTACTACGGAAGTATTCGATTTTCATTTGAAAAAGTATTGGAATGCAAGTCATGAAGTAAAGAATGTTTTCGCTATTGGGGATGCTATCTTGCTAAATGTTAGCACCACGTTTGCTAGCATGTTAGCATTTCATTAAACGTCATTTGAAATTATGACCCAAATACTGTACAGGGAAGGATTTTAAGATCCAATCAACGGACGTTAGCTTGTCCTCTACTTATGGTTGATTTGCTATTACAAGCTAGCAATCGAGCTACAATGCAAATGTTTACCTGTGTGCACGCGGTAGTGAGTCTCCAGCTGGTGCTTGAGGCTAAACTTCTTGCTTGCGAATTTAACGTTCGTAAGGCAAAAAGTTCGTTAGCTAAAGTGTTTATAAGCCAAGTTATCACTGTATATGAAGTGAGACAAGTATTATAAACAGCCATTGGCATGCTACTTCGCATGCTAAAAGCTAGCATTTAATCATTTTGAAACAATACTGGAACATGCCGTGTGTTAGCACACCAACCGGTACTACGGAAATATTCGATTTTCATTTGAAATAGTATTGGAATGCAAGTCATGAAGTAAAGAATGTTTTCGCTATTGGGGATGCTATCTTGCTAAATGTTAGCACCACGTTTGCTAGCATGTTAGCATTTCATTAAACGTCATTTGAAATTATGACCCAAATACTGTACAGGGAAGGATTTAAAGATCCAATCAACGGACGTTAGCTTGTCCTCTACTTATGGTTGATTTGCTATTACAAGCTAGCAAACGAGCTACAATGCAAATGTTTACCTGTGTGCACGCGGTAGTGAGTCTCCAGCTGGTGCTTGAGGCTCTTACTCGCGAATTTAACGTTCGTAAGGCGAAAAGTTCGTTAGCTAAAGTGTTTGTAAGCCAAGGTATCACTGTATATGAAGTGAGACACGTATTATAAACAGCCATTGGCATGCTACTTCGCATGCTAAAAGCTAGCATTTAATCATTTTGAAACAATACTGGAACATGCCGTGTGTTAGCACACCAACCGGTACTACGGAAATATTCGATTTTCATTTGAAATAGTATTGGAATGCAAGTCATGAAGTAAAGAATGTTTTCGCTATTGGGGATGCTATCTTGCTAAATGTTAGCACCACGTTTGCTAGCATGTTAGCATTTCATTAAATGTCATTTGAAATTAAAACCCTAATACAGGGGAAGGATTTTATGAGCTTATCAACGGATGTTAGCTTGTCCTCTACTTATGGTTGATTTGCTATTACATGCTAGCAATCGGGCTACTATGCAAATTTGCTATTACAAGCTAGCAATCGGGCTACAATGCAAATGTTTACCTGTGTGCACGCGGTAGTGAGTCTCCAGTTGGTGCTTGAGGCTAAACTTCTTGCCGCAGCCGTTACATTCGTAGGGCTTCTCCCCCGTGTGGATGCGTTTGTGGCCCTTCAAGGTGCTCTCGTCGCGGAAGCAGCTCCCAAGTGACCTTGAGAGTTTTGAAAGGCGCTTAAAAAAATGAAATGTATTATTATTATTATTATTATTATTATTATTATTATTATTATTATTATTATTATTATGTCTAAATGTGGACGAGAAAGCAATAGTGTCCCGGTGGGCTTCCCGATCCGTCTTAGCCTGGTGTTCCTTTTCTTGGCGGTTGCTAGCTTATCACCATGTCAACATCTTTATGGGGTTCTAAATATACGGCGATCAATAAGCAGGCTTTGGAGACATTCATTTACTGTAGCGCGCCAACAAAGATATGCATCTGCTATGTGTGTGTGAGAGTGAGAGAGTGAGAGAGAAAATGTGTGTGTGTGTTTGTGTGTGTATGTATAGTGCCACGGTGTGTGTAAGGATGCACGCATTACCAGAAAAGTTCATTTCCACTCAACACGAGGGACACATGCACCGTCTAATCACATCCAAATGCATTCAAATGAAAACAATTCAAATTGAAAATAAGTTTATATATTTATACACAGTGATATCTTGGCTCACAAATTTAATTGGTTCCCAGAAAGTGTGTGTAAGACAAAAAGTGTGCATTCCAAACATTAATTTCCCATAGGAAACCATTAAAATGCGAATAATCCATTTCCAGGTCTCCATAAAACATAATTTTCAACTAAATCAGCGTTAAAACTACACACAATATACCTTATTTTACGTATAATAAATGTTATATGGTATTGTAATTAAAGAACTGTATTATAAAGTTGTTTTATTTACCTATGTAATGGTCGTCAATGGCTTGATGGAATGGATAGCTTTTTGCATAAAGTGTCTCAAGGAGCTCTGGGTTGTACATCTTAGAAGTTGTGATATTGGAACAGCAACAGATGCACGCAGACACACTAAAAACTTCATTAATAGCTTGTATGTTCTCTTCTGATTGATGGGATATATTAACCTTGCAGTCTACACTTTGCCTTTGAACTATCAATAAAGTTGAAACGAGTCAAAATTTGTTTTCTATCCATTTTCTCACCATTTCACTTTTGTTTTCTTTTTCACCTTTGTTTATTTTTTGTTTCAAGCTTTGTCTCCCTTTCATTTGTGTGTGTGCGTGTTTCAGTTTCTGTAACGACCCCCCACGCTCACTTCTGCATGTGTCCTGCTGTCCAATCACGTGCGGCTTTAACCGAAGACTGGGGGTTGGGAATAGAGGGGAAAAAAAGCCATTTCAGGAGCTCCAAGAACCGGCTCCTTCGCGAACGACACATCACTCATTGTGGCGCTCCGTGTGTTTCCCGAAAAATAGTTCGTATGCCAAGATTATATTCTCGCAAATTTAACATTCGTAAAGGCGAAAGGTTCGTTAGCTAAAGTGTTTATAAGCCAAGTTATCACTGTATATGAAGTGAGACAAGTATTATAAACAGCCATTGGCATGCTATTTCGCATGCTAAGAGCTAGCATGTAATCATTTTGAAACAATATTGGAACATGCCGTGTGTTAGCACACCAACCGGTACTACGGAAATATTCGATTTTCATTTGAAATAGTATTGGAATGGAAGTCATGAAGTAAAGAATGTTTTCGCTATTGGGGATGCTATCTTGCTAAATGTTAGCACCACGTTTGCTAGCATGTTAGCATTTCATTAAACGTCATTTGAAATTATGACCCAAATACTGTACAGGGAAGGATTTTAAGATTCAATCAACGGACGTTAGCTTGTCCTCTACTTATGGTTGATTAGCTATTACAAGCTAGCATTCGGGCTACAATGCAAATGTTTACCTGTGTGCACGCGGTAGTGAGTCTCCAGCTGGTGCTTGAGGCTCTTGCTCGCGAATTTAACGTTCGTAAGGCGAAAAGTTCGTTAGCTAAAGTGTTTGTAAGCCAAGGTATCACTGTCTATGAAGTGAGACAAGTATTATAAACAGCCATTGGCATGCTACTTCGCATGCTAAAAGCTAGCATTTAATCATTTTGAAACAATATTGGAACATGCCGTGTGTTAGCACACCAACCGGTACTACGGAAATATTCGATTTTCATTTGAAATAGTATTGGAATGCAAGTCATGAAGTAAAGAATGTTTTCGCTATTGGGGATGCTATCTTGCTAAATGTTAGCACCACGTTTGCTAGCATGTTAGCATTTCATTAAACGTCATTTGAAATTATGACCCAAATACTGTACAGGGAAGGATTTTAAGATTGAATCAACGGACGTTAGCTTGTCCTCTACTTATGGTTGATTAGCTATTACAAGCTAGCATTCGGGCTACAATGCAAATGTTTACCTGTGTGCACGCGGTAGTGAGTCTCCAGCTGGTGCTTGAGGCTCTTGCTCGCGAATTTAACGTTCGTAAGGCGAAAAGTTCGTTAGCTAAAGTGTTTGTAAGCCAAGGTATCACTGTCTATGAAGTGAGACAAGTATTATAAACAGCCATTGGCATGCTACTTCGCATGCTAAAAGCTAGCATTTAATCATTTTGAAACAATATTGGAACATGCCGTGTGTTAGCACACCAACCGGTACTACGGAAATATTCGATTTTCATTTGAAATAGTATTGGAATGCAAGTCATGAAGTAAAGAATGTTTTCGCTATCGGGGATGCTATCTTGCTAAATGTTAGCACCACGTTTGCTAGCATGTTAGCATTTCATTAAATGTCATTTGAAATTAAAACCCTAATACAGGGGAAGGATTTTATGAGCTTATCAACGGATGTTAGCTTGTCCTCTACTTATGGTTGATTTGCTATTACATGCTAGCAATCGGGCTACTATGCAAATTTGCTATTACAAGCTAGCAATTGGGCTACAATGCAAATGTTTACCTGTGTGCACGCGGTAGTGAGTCTCCAGTTGGTGCTTGAGGCTAAACTTCTTGCCGCAGCCGTTACATTCGTAGGGCTTCTCCCCCGTGTGGATGCGTTTGTGGCCCTTCAAGGTGCTCTCGTCGCGGAAGCAGCTCCCGCAGAACTCGCACTCGTACGGGTGGTCCCCGGCTGTAACGCGGAAAAGTTCGACACGTTACTTCCTCAGTCAGAAACTTTTTTTATTCAATATAATTCCAACCGTGATGCAATGGCAGGGAAGAACATTTGGTGCTGCCCGGCAACATTTTGAACCATTTTTAAAAGGACGCTAAATACACGATGTCCCTTCTCGGAGGGTTGCTTTCAAGCTAGGTAGCTTTCACGTCTTGTCATAATAATATTATTCAAAAAACAATCACACTAAAACAGTTTCACTTGACAAACAAAAACACTTAATTGGAAAATGGCCATCTCCAGTTAATGATTTTGTTATTATTAAATGGGAACATTGAAATATGTATTGCGAGTTGCATCATGATATGATTTGCTTTCAGGGCTAATTGTATAGATGCTAAGCTACAGTTTAGATAGGTTACTGTTTAAAGAGTTAATGGCTAGGAGGAAGACGCTTTTTAAATATCTGTTGGATTTGGTGCGCATGGATCGCCTGCTTGAGGGGAGTTGCTGGAAAAGGTGGTGGGCAGGGTGCGGAGGGTTTTGAAGTCAGATTTTGTCCAGTTTTTTTTAATTTATACTCGCGACTGGTTAAAGCGGTTTAAATGTCTGCTGGATTTGGTGCGCATGGATTGGTAGCACCTGCTTTAGGGGAGTCGCTGGAAAAGGTGGTGAGCAGGGTGCGGAGGGTGTAGTTGGATTTTCCGCGCTCTTTTCTTGATTTTTGCAATGTACAAGTCCTCAAGAGTTATTGAATGAGGTTTTTCCGCCATCTTAACTATGCATTGAAGTCGGATTTTGTACTTATACTCGCGACTTGTACTGGTTAAAGCCATCTGCTGGATTTGGCGTGCATAGATCGGTAGCACCTGGGAGTCACTGGAAAAAGTGGTGAGCAGGGTGCAGAGGGTCCAGAAGGACGCTCTTTTCTTAATTTTTGCAGTGTGCAAGTCCTCAAGAGTCGGTAGGGTGGTGCCAATGATTTTTCCCGCTGTCCTAACTGTCTTCTGAAGTCGGATTTTGTCCATTTTTTAAATGATACTTGCGACTTGTACTTCTTAAGGCAGGGGTGTCAAAGTCATTTTTTGCCGCGGGTATGTTAGTTATGGTTTCCTCTCGAGGGCCGTTATGAATTTGGGGAACCCATTAGAATGTTTAAATCCCTTCAAATATTACATATAGAGCACACAGCAAATTAATGAATAACTCGTTTTCAAATCTGAAGTCAAGAATAATGACTTTTATTGTGGTTGACATCCAAAAATATGAAATTTTGGTTCAGATTTTAGCAATCATCATGAAATTTAACAAGTTTGATTTGCTTTCGCGGGCCGAAAAAAAATAATGTGGCGGGCCGGATTTGGCCCGCGGGCCTTGACTTTGACACCTGTGACTTAAGGCATCATAATGTTCAAAAATATCATGCAATGATTTCTCTAATTTATGATTATAACACAAAAAACAAGGCATTTGAACAGGGCTGTGTAGACTTTTCCAACCACATTCTCCAGTCAAGTCACGCGGCTATTTACGAATGTTTTTCGCTCCGACGCCGCGGGTTCAAGCCGTCATTGCTGACCCCCCTCCCCCACCCCCACTTCATTATCTGCCTGTCCGAGCGATGACGTGCCGCCGAATAAATTGCAGTTCTCGTTATGCTAGCCGCTAAGAGACAATTTCACCCCCTCCGCACCTCGCCGTGTTTCTTTATTTAAGTCCTTATTGTACGCCTTTTTGCGCGTCCACGGGCGCACGAAAGACGCACTTTAAATGCTGATCACATTCGGGCCTCGCCGCACTTTGTCACGGGGAGACAACGCGTTCAAAAGAATGCCTGTAATGTGACGGGAGGGTGAGGGATGGAGGTGAGGGGGGTGGGGGGGCTTGTATGTTGAGGATCAATAAATGTGACAGTCCTTATTTGTCGGCATGAAGTTATCAGCGCCTCCTGCTGTACGCCGAGGGGGCCGAGAAGGCGGCGACGGCGGAGGAAGAGATGGCCATCCATCAACGAGCCCGGTGGTCGCGCGCCACGCCGGCGGAATAACAATGCGGCTGGCATTCAGCCGCCTTTAATTAGGCCGTCGGATTGGTAGGGAAGCGAGCGGGATGCTAATACGCCAGACAGCGACGCTTCAACGCTTTGTTTACAGCTAATTTTTCGCTTTCTTTTTGGTGAAGATACCTGATAGAAATTCCAGATCAGTGAAAAATGCAAAGGGGAAGCGGGTTAGGATTCTAACGACGAGAGGGAATGTTCCGGAGAGACGATGGCCGTAGATGTGGTAGATATGTAGAACGTTGTTTATTTATTAAAAAAAAAAGAATAACAATAAATAAATCACATTCAAACAGTAACCAAATAGAACTGTACAGTGCCTCCATTTTTTTCCCATGATGATACTAGTGCCGCATATTCGACCGGAGACAAATTCCTTGTGTGTTCTACATACTTGGCAATAAAGATGATTCTGATTCTGATTCATGGGATGCTCAAGGCGTGGGTCAACGGCTCATCTTCATTTCATTTGGTCAATGCTAACACATGATTGACAAAAAATATTTATTTATTTTTTCATGTATTTATTTATTTATGTGTTCGTGTGTGTGTGTTCGTGTGTTTATGTGTGTGTGTGTTTGAGTATTTATTTATTTATAGCATTTATTTATATATTTATTCACTTGTGTGTATTTATTTATGTATTTCTGTGTTTATTTATCCATTTATTCCTATATTTATGTATTTATTCATGTATTTATGTATTTATGCATTTATTTATATATTTATTCACTTATTTATGTATGTATTTATTTATGTATTTATGTATGTATTTCTGTGTTTATTTATGCATTTATTCCTGTATTTATGTATTTATTTATGTATTTGTGTATTTATTTATATATTTATTTATGTATTTATTCACTTAGTTATGTATTTATTCACGTAATATGTATTTATTCACTTATTTATGTACTTATTCACATATTCATGTATTTATTTATTTATGTATTTTTTATTTATCTCTGTATGTATGTATGTATTTTTTATCTAGCTATGAATTTATGTATTCATTTATTTATCAATCTATTTATTTATCAGTCTATTCATTTATTGATCATTTTTTTTATTGATCAATGTATTTATTTATTTATTTGTTCATTTACTCATTCATCTATGTATCTATCATTGTATATATTTATCTCTTTACCTATTTATTTATCTATGAATCTATGTATTTATTTATTTTTTTAGTTATGTATCTATCGATGTATTTATGTATTAATTTATCTATCAATCTATTTATTTATAATAATATAACAAAACATTGTATTTATTTATCTCTACCTATTTATGTATTTATTTATTGATTTATGTATTTATTATTATTTATTTCATTATTGATCTATTGATGTATTTATGTATTCATGTATCTATTAATCTACTTATTTATAATAATACAATAATAAATTGTATTTATTTATCAAATGTTTATTGATCACTTTATTGATCATTTTATTTATTGATCACTGTATTTATGTATGTATTTATTTATGTATTTATGTATTTATTTATGTATTTATTTATGTATTTATTTATTTATTTATTGCTGTATTTAGATATTCATTTATGTATCAATCTACTTATTTATAATAATAGATTAATAAATTGTATTTATTTATCAGTTTATTTATTGATTGTTCAGTTTATTTATTGATCACGGCATTATTTATGGATGTATTTATGTATTTGTTCATTTATTTCTCCATTCATTCATTCATCTGCTGGCTGGAATTTTTTTTTTTTTAGACTAAATCCAGCAGCAGATGAGGAAGGGTACCGGAGCACAGTGAGGTGGAACGGCATCACATGGGCACTGGACCCTTGTGCGCCCCCCTGGGCATGGCCACCTGCGTCCCTCTGCCACCACATGTCCACACAAAGCAAAATAGTGCTGAGGGTGGCGATGCCAGAGGCATCATTGCGAAAGGGGGGGGGGGGGGTCATGTCTGTTAATTCTATAGGCCGCAGGTGATTTATTTGCTCGCTCAAATACAGCTGCGAACACAAAAATCATGCAACTGTCTCACACACATATACACAAATAAACACACATACATTTGGGGACACAGAGTGAACAACAATGGAATATTAATGAAGGTCTGCCGTGTAATGTGTGTGTGTGTTTGTTTTAAGAGAAGGCACAGCTGCCAACACTGTATAATTAAGCGCGCGCACTTGAACCTTTAATGCACTGTGCATACATGCGGTAAACCCGAAACAAGAGCAAATAAAACTCAGTGTGTGTGTGTGTGTGTGTGTGTGTGTTGTAGAGGGTGCAAGTGGTATGAGGGAGAATAAAGATGGCCAGATTAAGATGCTGAAATAAACACCATTAAATTCCATTTCCTCGACGTAGATCCAGTGTTACGGCTCTGGAGCTGTGTTGCGGAGATAAGGCGGCCAGACAGGTAAATGAAGCGCACGTAATGAATGTCCCACAAACAAACAAACAAACAAACAAAAACAAAAAAAAATCACAGACTCCTCCGCTATTTAATAAATAAAGTTATTTTTGCTGTC